>NC_142542.1:8440000-8610000 GCF_056151865.1 Erythranthe guttata | reverse complement strand
AAATATTTTTTAGAATTTTTTCAGCTTTAAAATTGTTTAAATCTGGAAAATTGGATCTGAAATTTAATTTAAAATTGTCGGTTTTTAATTATTTGGATCAAACTGGTCGAACCGGCCGGTTCGAAGGTTCCACTCGATCCAATTGACCGAATCCACGTGGATTCGGGTCGGTGAGACCGGTTCTCGATCCGGCTGACCAGGCCCATTGATTTGGATCAACTGGACCGTTTCGGTCCGAACCGGTCAGACCGGTCTGGCCCAGCCGGTTCACTAATTTTTTTTTATTTCAGATTTCTAAAATTAAACTTAAAACAATTTGATTTTAATTTTTGGAAAATTATTTTCAATTAATCCCAATTAGATAATCGAATCAGCAATCATCTATTTTAGTAAATAGGTGTTAAATTAATTAATTAATTTAATTGCTAAATTGATCTTAATTAATAGAACACACATATAATATTGATTATACTTCAACTTAATTACTAGTGCCTCAACATTATTTGATTGATTTATGCTATTTGAGGTCCTATAATTATTTTAAAAACTCGATAATTAATTAATGTAATTAATTATATAGTTAGGCCGCGTATGTTCCTCTTAGGACAATATGCGCTTCCATATACCTTTAGAGAACATAGATGTAGGAATCACATAGACCAATCCAAACCTTCTGACGAGATAAAACTTTTTCTAAAAATCCCTCATTCTTAATCCAATTAAGAATTATTTCAAGCTATAAAGAAAAACCAATTTGTTGAATTTTTCTTTCCTTCTGCCAACGATTGAATTATGTGTAGCCCTTTACTATAGTGCAGTAAGCCGTGTTAGCGGGGAGTGCTATGGTAAAGTTAGATGTAATTCAATTGACATAACGATGAAGGTAGCCATATAAAAGGTTATGCTAGATTAACGTGGTCGGCTAGATTAACTAGGGACTGCATTAGTTTGGCATAATTAAGTTCTATGAGCATCTTTGATTGGTAGGTTAGACTTGACACACGACGATTTTGAATTCGCGAGATTAACTTAGGTCATTATCAAGTGTGAGGAAGATTAATTTAGGGTCATATAAAGGATATGATTGATTGTGATCTACCTTTGGGTAAATATAATCGGGCTAGATTAACTACGGGTAATATTTGTCTATTGGACCTAAAGCCCATTAAGAAAAATCGGTTTTCTCGTTTGTCTACTAGAGGGAAGTGGAACTCGATAAAATTAGTGGGGGAACAATTAAATAACATAAGTTAAAACATTTAATTGTAAAATTCATTTAAAACTTATCTCTAATAATTCTCTTCTCTAAAACTCTCAGATAATCATGTCTAAGAATCCCATAATGTCAATCCTCGATAATAAAATCAATGGCCCAAATTACCTAGATTGGTTGCGTACTCTTAAACTTGTGCTAACCATTGAGGGGCGTCTCTATGTCCTTAATGAGAGACTTCATGCCACTATACCCGACACTGCGACCGATGCTGAAAAGAAAACTTATGAAGCATGGAAGAAAGACGACACTCATGCTAGGTGCTATATGATAGCCACCATGGAGCCCGCGCTTGCGAGGAAATATGAGTCTCACAAACATGCTTTCGATATCAAGGCTCATCTCGATAGCATGCATAGTGAGAATATTAGGGCATACAGGTACGCTGCTACAAAGGAGTTGATCACTGCGAGACTGCGCGAAGGGACTTTGGTCCTCGAGCACTGTCTGAAAATGATCACTCTCCTTGAAAAGGTAGTGAATCTTGATGTCACCCTCCTTGCCGAGCTCTCGTTGGATTTGATCATGTTGGCTCTTCCTAGTTCCTATGAATCGTTCATAGTGAACTTCAATATGAACAAACTAGATCCTCCATTGGATGAGTTAATGAACCTGTTGGTTAGTTTCGAGTCCACCATTAAGAAATAGAAGTCTGTTCTCGTTGCTGCTACTTCTGGAGAGAAGAGTTCTTCCCAAAAGAAGAGAAAGGAAAGAGTTTCCTTCCCAAACAGCAAGTTCGAAGTGGGTGAAGGTAGTGGGGGCCACAAGACAAAGATCAGCAAGCAAGTTGATGATGCTTGCCATCATTGTGGAAAGAAAGGACATTGGCGCCGCAACTACAAGGACATTCTGAAAAGGGTACGTATTTCATTGACATAGATTTGTCTGTCAATTCTTCTTCCTGGGTATTAGATATGGGTTGTGGCTCATACTTATGTAATAATTTGCAGCTAATGACAAGAAGTAGAAAGCTTAGAGCGGGTGAGACCTACCTAAGGATGGGGAATGGAGCAAGAGTTGCTGCAGAAGCCATTGGCGCGATTTACTTAAATGTTTTGGATTCTAGTTTTCCTATTGTTTTGAACGATTGTTTATTTGTTCCGCTCTCATTAGAAACCTTATTTCTATTCGTGTATTAGATATTGAAGGTTTTACTTTTGATTTTGGAAATTCGATTTGCATTATACAAAAGAATGAAAATTTGATTTGCAAGGGACGACTATTAAACAACTTATATGAACTAAATCCAAGTGAAATACCTATTAATGTTATATCAGCAAAACGTAAGGAGATAGATCAAAACCCCACACAACTTTGGCAAGCTAGATTAGGTCATGTCTCTTTAAGAAGGATGAACGATTTTGTTAGTGAATGATTGTTCACTTTGGACGACGTGAAATCACTACTAACTTGTGAATCTTGCCTTAAAGGGAAAATGACCAAGTCACCCTACAAAGGGAAAATGGAGCGGGCCGAAGGTCTTTTGAATTTGATCCATACAGACGTATATGGTCCATTAAGTGTTAGTGCGAAAGGTGGATACAACTACTTAGCTACCTTTACCGACGATTATTCTACGTGTACTTGATGAAGTACAAGTCCCATGAATTACATTTCTGCAATATTGGTTAAAACAGTTCGTGAAAAACCATCTTGCGAAGTTTCGGTAGCCGTACAACTTCTGTATACTGAATTGGGATTTGAAATCTCATACCAGAAGGCGTGGTACAGTTTAAGACGTTGCAGGGATAACATATTTGGTACTTGGGAGAGCTCAGCCGCGAAGTTACCCAAGTACATGAAAGCATTGCAAATGAGCAATCCCGGAACGATTGTGGAGTGGCAGAGTAAGCCGTTGAATCATCCAAGCCAGAAAGTGATCAAGTATGTCTTCTGGGCCTTCAAACCATGCCTAGATGGATTCAACTTCTGTCGCAGAGTTATTAGTGTGGATGGAACTCATCTATACACAAAGTACAAACACAAGTTGTTGATTGCCACGTGCTTGGATGCAAATCAACAAGTGTTGCCACTTGGATTTGCTATAGTGGATGAAGAAACGACGAGTGCATGGACTTGGTTTTTCGCGATGCTAAACCAACATATATTTTCGAGAATTGCGGAGACTCCACTGCATCTTTTTTATCTAGTGTTTTTGATGTAGGTTGTTGATGCGTATTAAAGTCCTAGTATTGTAGTTCGTGTTTTTAAGAACGTTGTTGCGAATGCACTTTAGCGCATGTTATTTCTACGTTTGTGCATGTCCATTTGAAAGAGTGTGCTCAAGCATGTTTGTTGATTTGTATTAATGTCCTAGGATTGTAGTTTGTGTTTTCATGATCCTTTTTGCGAATGCACTTTTGCGTGAGTACTTTTGTGCATGCTCTTGTACTCTTACTTATGTGTGTATCTTTCTAGCGAGAGTTTTTGTGCAGGTTTCTCGATGCGCATTCATGTCCTCGAACAGTAGTACGTATTTTCATGATCGATTTTGGAATCCAATTTTGACTTGGAGTCCAGTTGATTTGGAGTCCGGATGAGAAAGTTATGCTCGACTTCATGGACGTACACTACCAAAGATGTTGAGGGATTCTCTCTTCTAATTTGATTTGATTTTCCTAATTTGCAACTCTTTTCTTACTCTTTGATCATTTTTGCTTTTTGGACACCTAATTTTCGATTTGTACCTATAAGATACCAAATCCACCAATTCAAACAGAAATATAAATTAATCCAAAAAAACAAATCCTCGTAAACGTAAACGTAGAGTTTTATTTCTACACTCCACTGTATCTTTTTTATCTAGTGTTTTTGCTGTTGTTTGTTGATGCGTATTAAAGTCCTAGTATTGTAGTTCGTGTTTTTTAGAACGTTGTTGCGAATGCACTTTTGCAAACTCATTCATTCGTCTTAAAGAAATATGTCCTAATCTAACGTGCCAAAGTTGTGTTGGGTTATCTTCTATATTGAGTTCAGGTTAAACAAAAAACGCATCTTTCTCAGAACGTTTCCGATCGAGACACTCCGTGCAGTTTACATAGCCCAATGGTCTGTCTTTCCACATTGGAATGCTTGTTCAACGCTAATGTCAAAAGGTAGCATAAGCTAATTCCATAGGGAGAGGAAGAAAGCTTAGCTCGAAGCTAATGCCAAATGGAAATTTAGAATGCCTAGCACAAGCTAATTCGATAAGAAAAAAAGAAAGAAAGAAATATAATACAATTAAAATAAATAAATAATTACATAAAAAAATATCTAAATAAACTAATTCCATTAGAAGAGGAACCATGCTTAGCTCGAACCTAATATGAAAACGAAAGTAAGAATGCCACATGCTAATTCCATAAGGAGAAGAAAATGCTTAGCTCCAAGCTAATGCCCAAAAGGAAAGTAAGAATTGATAGCACAAGTTAATTCCATAAGGAGCGGAATGATACTTAGCTTTAAGCTAGTACCAAAAGGATAGTGGGAATGCTTAGCTTAAAGCTAATGTCAAAAGAAAAGTAAGAATGCTAGCACTAGCTAATTCCATAAGAAGATAAATAATGCTTAGCTCGAAGTTAATGCCAAAAGGAACAAATTCCATAAGAAGAGGATTAATGCTTAGCTCGAAGCTAATGTCAAAAGGAAAACAAGAATTCTTAACACAAGCTAATTCCATAAGGAGCAGAATAATACTTAGCTCGAAGCTAATGCCAAAAGCAAAGTAAGAATGCTTAGCTCGAAGCTAATGCAAAAAGAAAAGTAATAATACTTAGCACAAGCTAATTCCATAAGAGGAGGAATAATGATTAGCTGGAAGTTAATGCTAAAAGGAAAGTAAGAATGCTTAGCTCAAGCCAATTCCATAAGAAGAGGACTAATGCTTAGCTCTAAGCTAATGCCACAAGGAAAGCAAGAATGCTTAACACAAGGTAATTCCTTAAGTAGATGAATAATGTTTAGCTCGAAGCTAATGCCAAAAGGACAGTAAGAATACATAGCTCGAAGCTAATGCCAAAAGGAAAGTAAGAATGTTTAGCCCAAGCAAATTCCATGAGTAGAGGAATAATGCTTAGCTCAAAGCCAATGCCAAAAGGAAAGTAAGAATGCTTAGCTCAAAGTTAATGCCAGGAGGATGTAAGAATACTTAGCTCGAAACTAATTCCAAATGGAAAGTACGAATGGTTAGCACAAGCTCATTCCATAAGAAAAGAACTAATGCTTAGCTCGGAGCTAATGCCAAAAGGAAAGTAAGAATACTTGCCACAAGCTAATACCTTAAGGAGAGGAATAATGATTAGCTCGAAGCTAATACCAAAAGGATAGTAAGAATACATAGCTCGAAGCTAATGCCAAAAGGAAACTAAGAATGCTTAGCCCAAGCAAATTCCATAAGTAGAGGAATAATGTTTAGCTCAAAGCTAATGCCAAAAGAAAAGTAAGAATGATTAGCTCACAACAAATGCCAAAAGGAAATAAGAATGCTTAGCACAAGCTAATTCAATAAGGAGTGGAAAAATGCTTATCTCGAAACTAAAGCCAAAAGGAAAATAAGAATGCTTAGCTCGAAGCTAATGCCAAACGGAAAGTCCGAATGCTTAGTCCAAGCTAATTACATAAAAAAAAATAATAAATATAAAATATAAATATAAAAAAAAAAAAGAAATATATATATATATATATATATATATATATATATATATATATTTATATATATATATATATATATATATATATATATATATATATATATATATATATATATATATATATATACATATATAAATAAATAAATAAACAAAAAGGCTACTTTCATAATAAGAGGAATAATGCTTAGCTCGAAGCTAATGCCAAAAGGAGAGTAAGAATGCTTAGCACAAGCAAATTCCATACGAAGAGGAATAATGCTTAGCTCGAAGCTAATGCCAAAAAGAAAGTGAGAATGCGTAGCACAATTTAATAATGCTTAGCTCGAAGCTAATGCAAAAAAGAAACAAAGAATGCTTTACACAAGCTAATTCCATAAAAATAGGAATAATACTAAGCTCAAAGTTAATGCCAAAAGAAAAGTAAGAATACGTAGCTCGAAGCAAATGCCAAAAGAAAAGTAAGAATTCTTAACCCAAGCAAATTTCGAAAGGAAGTTAAGAATGCTTAGCTCAAAGCTAATGAATGCCAAATGGAAATAAGAATGCTTAGAACAAGCTAATTCCATAAGGAGAAGAAGGATGCTTAGCTCGAAGCTAATGCCAAAAGAAAAGTGAAAATGCTTAGCAAAAGCTAATTCCATGAGGAGAGGAACAATTTCTTGGGGATCGAGCATGTGTACGCAGCGGAAAAACAAAAATTTTATTTTATTTATATAAAGTAATTTATATAAAAAAGCACGTGCACAAAAAATTACAATTAATTGCGTACCTTTTCGCTTCAAATCACCGACAAACATGCTCGCATATATAATTAATTTAAATAACATAAATTAAATCATCATAGCATGCTCGTAAAATTAAAATAAATAATAAACATGCTCAACGAACGATTCACATAAACACATAATCGAACATATAGATTCATGTGATTCAATCATCAATTAACATACATTAATCTTAATTAATATAAATTAATTAATACATGTATATTAATTAGGGAAAACGATATGTTACCATTGAAGCCTGAATCGAACGAAGACTCGAGAAGATGGCTAGCTGCTCTTCCCACTCCTACTGATCCAACCTGTTTGCTGCTCTAAAATTACAGCCCTGCTCCGACTTTAATATCTCCATGGTTATCTACTAGATGTACAATTCCTTTTGGGATGTTTTATATTTATACGTCCATCCGATCCGATCACCGGTTAATTTATGGCAAATTTACTCGCCGGAGTGCATAGAAAATCCGAGAGCAGTTTTTCAGAAATGCCTTCTTGCATCACCAGCTTGTGGCGGCGCGTGGGGGCGCGTAGGGACGACGCTGGTGGCGGCGTTTGCGGCGTTATAATCATCATCCTCTTAGGTTACACCTCGTATATTCAATCCACTACCATGCAACACTAGATACGTGATAGGCTAAGTACAACGAAGAAGAACGAAGGGAAAAGGAAGATGCCGATGCGGCAGCGACTGGCGGCGGCACGGCGGATGGTGGCGGAGGTAGGGTTTCGGCTGCAAGGTGGACGGCCGTGGGGAGAGAAGCTAGGGTTTGAAGCTTGAGTTATGTCGTTCTTTGTGTTGTTTTTTTATGTCTTTCACTAAATTTCCGTCGGATTCTTTTCCTCTACTTATTCTCATCTGCAATTAAAAATTACGAATGATGGACTCAATCACATTGACTTTCAATTACATTAAGATTAACTATTTAATCTTAGCTCGTTGCATTAAGGATCTCAAGTACACGAGCAGTGTGACCCTCGATGGTCCAGGCGTAAGCTAGCCGTGGGCCCACAACCCATTGTGGTTTAACCTCGTCCCTAGAATTACAATTAAGTTGAATCTAGTTTCAACTTAACTACCCAACAAATCTAGATTGGCGTCTAGCAACTACGCGTCATGATTCCCTAGATACAAATGAAGTTAACGTACAGTACGATCCATTCGATACATATATCTCGATTGAACTAGAGATATTGGTTCGTCGAGACCTCTTTGTGAGTTCAATAGTTGTGTGGACGTTCTTGATTACATTATCGGTTCGTGTTTGACTTAGAGAAACACATTTCTCTAATCACGACACTTTCAGTTGTGGCCACAGACTTCATGGATTATAAATCGCAAGAACACACAGGATATCCATGACTACTCAAGCGATCGAATCTTCTACTACAATCCACAAACCTCCCACTAGATTTCGGACTACACGAACACTGGCCCTTGGGGCAGTCCTCGGTGGAACTGAGGGACAGGTCACGATACAGCTGGTCCATAGTGAATTCACGATGATGTCTCGGTCTTAAGGATTAATGGTGTACAACTATATCATAGAAACCTCTACTCGATTATTGGGAACCACTTACAGATCTCTAGATTGAGGGAGTTCAACGAACTCATCAACTTATGAGCACCCACTTATGTATGTCGATTTCACAACACTTTGACTGATGAGACGCAATACACATACACTAAGTGCTAGTCTCGAATGGGAAAGGCCGATATCCTCATTAGTGGCGTAACCCGTTGAATAGGAACTATGTTTCACAGTTACTATACTTAACTAAACAATCTCACGATTCTACTAGATCTATTTATAGTAATTAAGTAACTGTAAGGACTATATCTATGCTTATGCAAGGGAAAAAAAATATAGAATGCCAATGGGGGTATTTATCATAATTACGAAATAGATTATTTACGAGTAGCGTGAGAAAACACAACAATTAGTTGGCTCTTCGGTCACCTACTCTAAAAATCTCCCACTTGACCTAAAGCCAACTACTCACTACCTAAGTCTCATCGACTCTCGATGTTTCTCATGGACCGGTTTGCGTCAAGGTTAAGTAAAGGGATCTAGAATGTTGTCTACCGAGGCAACTTTCTCGAACTAAAGTTTGCCTCTATTAATTATCTTACCAATGAGATAATCATGATTCAGTAAATGCTTGGATTTCTGACGAGACCTATTGAAATCATACATTTTGTTGGGAATCGGACACGTGTACGCAGCGGAAAACAAAAATTTAATGCGAATTAAACGAATTTAAAACACATAAACACATGCCCGATAATTGAAAACAACATACATGCTTAATTACTTAATCGAAATCAACTAGCATGCTCGCGATTAAATCAAATAACATGCTCGCAATAAATAAACGATTTCATGTAGTCACATAAAATCATAAAAGTTTGCTTACTAACCAACATGCATATTTAATTTAAATAAAAACTACTCGAATAAAAACGGATTCGAATTATTACCTCTTGAAGCGTGAGGTAGGCGCACGAGTCGAAGCAAGATTGCCACAGAAACCAATCTGTGCAATCCGGGGCAGCAACGGCGATGCAGCAACGGCAATCCGAGCTACGGTGGCGCGTGTGATTCACGCGCTGACCTTGAACCGTGAATTGAATGAAGATTCGAGAAGATGGCTAGCTGCTCTTCCCACTTCTATTGATACAATCTGTTTGCTGATCTGAAATTACAGCCTTTCTCCGACTTCAATATCTCCATTCTTATTTGATGGATGGACAATTCCTTCTGGAATATTGTACATTTATCACTCGTGAAGCTTCTGTCAAAATTTCACGTCCATCCGGTCACCGGTTGATTTATGGCGAATTTCTCGCTGGACAGCGCATAAAATCCGATAACAGTTTTTCAGAATTGCCTTCTCGCATCTTCGATTCTTCGATCTTCCTCCTCTCGGATTTCACCTCGTATACTTCGATCTACTAAATACGTGGCACTAGACACGTAATAGTTAGACAAACGGAAGAACATAAAGAAGGAAAGAAATACCAAAAGGATCGGCCAAGGAGTGGTCGATTCCGGCGAGTCGTCGGCGACAACGGCGGTGTTGGCCGCGGGTGGGAGAACGGACGAGAGAGAGGGAGCGGCTAGGGTTAGTTCGTGTGTTGTGTTCAAGTTTTTTGTGCATGACCTATAAATCAAGTATTTATAGTGTCTTTCATAATACCCTAACGGGCTTAAGTTGGACCGGGCCCAACAACTTAAGTTCGTTAGTTCTTTTACTTGCTCGTCTCTCTCAATTCGATGATCGGAAAATTGCAACAATTACATTTTCGGAATCATTATAATGTCCTCATCACAACGAGTGCCAATTCTCAATTTCCAACTTTCCAAAAGGGGAAACCCTAATTCAGTGCACTTTCTAAATTTGGAAACATCCCGATTTAGAAAGTCCACTAAGATGTTCGCCTATTTTTTTCCTTTTCTTATTCCCATTAATAATTCCAAATTATGAATGTGGGACCCAATCATATTGACTTCCAATCATGCAAAGATAAACCATTTTATCTCTGACCGTTTATTCAAAGATCTCATGTGCACGAGCAGTGTGACCCTCGATGGTTCAGGTGTAAGCTAGCCGTGGGCCCACAATCCTTTGTGGTCAAAACTCATCCCTTAGAGTTACGATTAAGATGAAACTCGTTTCACCTTAATCACCCAACGAATCAAGATTGGCGTCTAGCAACTACGCGTCATGATTCCCTAGATACAAATGAAGTGCCTGCAAGAACCTTCAGATATAGTTAATGTACAGTACGATCCCTTCGATACATATGTCCCGATTGAAATAGAGGCATTAGTTCATCGAGACCTCTTTATTTGTTCAATGACGGTGCGATCGTTCTAACGGTTGTAATCGTTACGTGCATGACTTAGAGAATCGAATTCTCTAATCATCACTTAGTCAGCTCTGGCCTGAGACTTAAAGCGATTACAAACTATTAGAACACACAGAACATCCAAGACTATTCTAGCGATCGAATCCCCGACTACAATGCACAGACCTCCCACTAGATTTTGGAATACATGAACACTGGCCCTTGGGATGGTCCTCGGTGGAACTCAGGGACAGGTCACGATACAGCTGGTCCTTTAATGAAGTCACAATGATGTCTAGGTGATAAGGACTAATGGTGTACAACTATACCATAGATATCTCTACTCGATTATTGGGAACCACTTAGGGATTTCTAGGGTGAGGGAGTTCAGTGAACTCGTCAACTTACGAGCACCCACTTATGCATGCTGATATCACAATACTGTTTACTGATGAGATGCAGTACATATACACTAAGTGCTAGTCTCTTAGTGGGAAAGGCCGATATCCTCATTGGTGGCGTAACCCTTCGACTAGGAACACGTTTAACAGTTATAATACTTAAGTAAATATCTCACGATCCTAACGATCAATTACTAGTACTTGTAATAACTGTAAGGACTATATCTATGCTTGTGACAAAGGGACAAAGATATAGAATGCCAAGGTGTTTTATCATTAATACGGAAAAATGTTCGTACATTACCATAATAAATACGTAAGACCACAACCACATGTTGGCTTGTTGGTCACCTACTCTAACACATTTAACATTAGAATGTACTTTCGAATCCAAACTGCTACATTCGCGTCATCTAATGACGCAATATATTAAGCTTCGGAGGTGGAATCCGTCGTCGTGTTTCACTTTGAACTCATACGACACTTCGTTAATAAGCATGACTATAAATCCCGACGTCCTTTTTGAGTTGTCCACTTCCGATTGAAACACTAAAGTCGTCGAACGACTTTATTTTCAACTCGGAATCCCCGTAGACTATATATTAACAAGTCCTTACTACTTTGCAAGTATTTAAGGATTTTTTTCATAGTTATCCAACTAACTTGGTTGGGGTTAGACTGATATCTATAGCAACGCTTCACTGTATACATTATATCATGTCTATAATATGAATTGGGATAACTAATCGACCTCTTCTATTTATCTCTATAAATACGTATCCTCTAATATGTAGGAAGCTTATCCCAAATTCATGTGTTGACAAAAATTAGGACAATCGTGATTTAGTTGAAGGCAACATTCCTACAACATTCCAAATGAGGAGAATGCTATCAACACAAAGCACTCGGAAACGTAATGGCACTCCCACTAACCTTCTTGTAAACTTAATGCTCTTTCGAATTCGTTACTAAATCAATTGCTTGATTGTTTTGTCGAATCGAACATTCTAAGTGATGGGATGCTAGGTTCAATCCATAAATGGATCGCTAGAATTTGGCAAACCTTTTGCTAATTTCCAGAAGATATGAAGCCTTTCGGCTGCACCACTCTGATTTCCTCAATCTCGCCATTGAGGAAGGTGATCTTCATATCTCGTAGTCATACTACGCATAAATGTCTAGCAAAATCCTAATGGAATTATAGCATAGTGTTTCGTGAAAACTTATCTCACAAACAACAACTTGTCTTAGAGTATAACTCATTTTCATGTGTCTAGCTTTATAGGTCGATACCTTTCCATCTATTCCAACTTAAAGATTATAGATCCACTTGTTGGGGATCGTGCATGTATACGCATCAGAATTTAAATTTTTTTAGATCGAACTAGTTTCGATTACATGCATACACTAATCACATAGTCAACGTACCTTAACGCTTCCGCCATACACATGGTAATTATCGATTTTTATCAAAACATGTAAAATCGAAAAACATAAAAACATGCTTGTTCATCATATTGCAAAAATCGAAACACGTAATCACATATTACTCATGCTCGTAAATTAAAATTCACACAAACATGTTCGAATCAAATTTACGAAAGTTCCGATTTAATTACCTCTTGTAGCGTGAGATTTCGACGAATCGAAATCCGAACTAAAACACGTACAAGCTGCTTTATACCACTCCTAGGGGCTGCAGGAATACCACCAAACGGCAGCTGGTCCGACGGTGAGGCGACGACGGCGCGTGCGAGTCAGCGGCGGCGGCGCGTGGGCGGTGCAGCGGCGCGTGCGGCGGTGCGGCGGCGGTGCAACGATTCCTTCGGGGCAGCAGCTCCTCTCCAATTAGGTTTCACCTCGAATAAACCGATATCCCCCTACTGTAGCACTAGATACAAAGGGGTTATATAACAAGGGAATTACGATAGAGAAAGGAGCGGAAAAACCGGCGGCGGACGGCGCCGTTGCGGCGGGGCAACGGCGGCCGAGAGGCTTCACGGCTAGGGCTGGACGGCTAGGGTTTTTTGGGAGTAAAAATCTGATCTCAAACTCTTGTTTGAGGTCGATTTATACTAGGGTTCTCAACCCTTGTGGGTTTAAGTCATTGGGCTTGACCCACTGATGCATTAAGCCCATTCCCTCGTCGGCCTCGTTTCTAACAAACGATCGTTCACAAAATTATAACAAAATTATATTTGTGACGAGCTCAAAGTCCTCGTCGATACGAGTGCCTCTTCGAAATTTCCAATTTCCAAAATTGGAAACTTCCACTTCAGTGGACCTGCTAAATCGGGAAACTTCCCATTTTAGAAAGTTCACTAAATTCCGCATGTCTCTCTTTCTCTACGTTCATTCCGACTCGTAATCCACAATCACGAATCTTGGACTCAATCATATTGACCTGCAACTTTGCAAAGATTAACATATTAACCTATGCTCATTGTTATCAAGGATCCGTATTACACGAGAAGTGTGACCCTCAATGGTTCAGATGTATGCTAGCCGTGGGCTCACAACTCTTTGTGATTCGAACAACACATTGTTCTTATACGAACTCCTCCCAAGAGTCGCTGTGAAACTCATTTTACCTAATCGCTGATCAAATCGGTGCCCAACGAATCAAATTTGGCATCTAGCAACTACGCATCATGATTCCCTAGATACAAGTGAAGTGCCTGCAAGAACCTTATGATATAGTTAGCGTACAATACGATCCCTTCGCAGCACATATCCCGATTGAAATAGAGGCATTGGTTCACCGAGACCTCTTATAAAGTTCAATAACCGTGCGAACGTTCTAGGTATTATAAATCCGTTCGTGTGTGACTTAGGGAAACACATTTCCCTAATCACCCCACTATCAACTCTGGCTAGAGATTCCTTGGATTATAAACCGTCAGAACACACAGGACATCCATGACTACTTAAGTGCTCGAATCCCCTACTACAATGCACAGACTTCACACTAGATTTCGGATTGCACGAACGTTGGCCCTTGGAGTGGTCCGCTGTGGGACTGAGGGACAGGTCACGATACAATCGGTCCTCTAGTGAAGTCACGGTGATGTCTGGGTCTTAAGGACTAATGGTGTACAACTATATCTTAGAAACCTATTACTCGATGAATGAGAACCACTTATAGATTTCTAGGGCGAGGGAGTTCAGTGAACTCATCTAGTATGAGCACCCACTCAAGTATGCCGATGTCACAACACCGAGGACTGATGAGACGCAGTACACATACACTAAGTGCTAGTCTCAAAAGGGAAAGGCCGGTATCCTCATTAATGGCGTAACCCATCGACTAGGAACAAGGTTTAACAGTTACATTACATTGCTGAGTTATCTCATGATTCTACTAGATCAACTCACAATAATAGAGTAACTCGTTAGGACTATATCTATGCTACTTGCATGGGATAAGAGATATAGAATGCCAAATGAAATGTTTTATTATTACGAACGAAAAACGATTGTTTTATTACAAGGAAAAAGAGAAAGACCACAACCACAAGTTGGCTTGTTGGTCACCTACTCTGACACCACTTGCATCCAACGGGAAAGATTCCCTTGGGTGGATCCATCAAGGTCCATACCTTGTTGGAGAATATGGAATCCATTTTGGATTTCATGGCGTTAAGCCAATGTCCCTTACTGCATCAATACAGCGTCATAGAAGTTTCTTTGGATCACATCCCTATTGAATTATCTACGGATCCTTTCGAATCTACACATAGATGGTTGAGAAGGTATATTAATGGGTGATTTGATTTCGATTGGCTCTTGTTCTATATATGGTGTTGGAACTTCAATTCGTGGTTCTCGAATTTCTTCGAGTTCTACCGTACACCTATTCTATCGCATAAAAACTTCTTCTTTAAGAAGGTGTCATTCTCCGAGACAAACATTTTTGTTTCAAGAAATAGTAGAATACGTATTTAAAACAATTTTAAAGATATCCCAATAAATGGCATAAGTTGGATCGACTATTCAACTCGTCTCCCACTAGCCACTTCATGCAACTGGATTATCGGGAATGCCAAAGTTCATATGGTGTGGAACTAACTGCTTTGGTGATAACCCTATTTAGTAAGTACGTGGCGGTATGGAGTGCATGACCCAATAAGTATGCCGGTAACTTAGTGAATCACGTTCTCTTTGAGATAGTCGATAAACTCATCATTTAAGTATTTTCCACTACGAACGGATCGTTGTTTCTTAATACTTCATATGAGTTGCTTTTCTACTTCGTTTTTTAATTCATTGAACTGTTCATATATTTCAAATTTGTACTTCATCAAGTATACGTAACCATACCTTGAGTAATCATCGGTAAAGGTTACGAAGTAGTTAAAACCACCCGTAGCACTAACACATTGTGGACCACACATGTCTGTATAGATCAAATCCAAGAGACCTTCAACACGCTCCATTTTTCCCTTAGTGGTAATTTGGACATTTTTCTTTTTAAACAAAATTCACAAGCCCGCAGTGAGTTCACATCATCCAACGTGAATAATCCCTCACATGCAAACTCATTCATTCGTCTTAAAGAAATATGTCCTAATCTAACGTGCCCAAGTTGTGTCGGGTTATCTACTATATTGTGTTCAGGTTAAACGAAAAACGCATCTTTCTCAGAACTTTTCCGATCAAGACACTCCATGCAGTTTACAGAGCCCTATGGTCTGTCTATCCACTTTGGAAGGAAGCATCACTTATATGCTTGTTTTCCTTAGCCTTGCGAATACGCGATTTACCCCTAGTCTATTTTCGCTCGACTAGAAACTATTTTCCTTTTACTCTTTTCTTCGATTTCGAACTATTCTTAATCAAAGATACAGAATGTGCCGAAGGCAAAACGGACTTGTCTTCCTTTATAACCGACTCGTATTTCAAGATGTTGACCAACTCTTTCAAAAATAGATTCAACCATTTTCTCATTGAAATTAATTATGAACATTTCGTAAGAGGTAGTTAGTGAAGGAATCATGAGATTCATCGAGAACCCTAGTGGGAGGACGACATTGTGGTCACGCAACTTCTTTGGGAGCGAGTCATCTCAAACCATGCTCATGGACCGGAGTCCTATTGCGTAGTCTAAGAGACATCAACTCCTTAGTCATCACAAACCTCAATGCCATAATCACTACAGACGATCTCGAGGTGAGTCTATATGTCAATAATATAAAGATGATTCTCATAGTTCCTTGCTAACTCAGGCGACTAGCTGCTATCATATAACACTTCGTCAAAATGGACACCATTTCTTCTATTTCTAATAAGTGGTGGTCTCCTAGTGAGTCGAGTTATCATGATGTTTGGTTGGGGTGTATTTGAGTATGCACAATTTCTCTTGGAGCAAAAACACTAAACGAATGTTTATTGAGCCAATCAAGGTAACTGTTGCCATTATGTTTTGTTGGTGTCAGAATTGACGGTAAGGAATTATTAGCATTTATACTGAAAAGCTTTAAGTAGACTTATAAAAGATAATTTGTTATTACTGATTGCAATTAAATATTTGGACTTTTATCATTTAATTGTACTCCCACTAAATTTTATGGAATTCCACTACCCTCTAGCAAACAAACGAGAACACTTATTTTTTTTAATGGGCTTTAGGTCCAATAGGCAAATATAACCTGTAGTTAATCTAGCCCGATTACATTTGTCCAAAGGTAGATTGCCATCAATCATATCGTTATATGACCCTAAAGATATATTTTCCTCACACTTGATAATGACCTAAGTTAATCTCCAGAATTCAAAATCTTCGTGTGTCAAGTCTAATCTACCAATCAAAGATGCTCATAGAACTAATTATACCAAACTAATGCAGCCTGTACTTAATCTAGCCAACCACGTTAATCTAGCACAACCCTTTCTATGGCTACCTTCATCATCATGTCAATTAAATTACAGCTTACCCTACTATAGCACTCCCCGCTAACACGGCTTACTGCACTATTGCAAGGGGCTACACATAATTTAATCGTTGGTAGAAGGAAAAAAAAATTCAACAGATTGGTTTTTCTTTATAGCTTGAAATAATTCTTAATAAATTAAGAAACAGGGATTTATTATTGTTTTATAGTTATCTCATCAGAATTATTGGATAGGTCAGTTGGATTCCTACAACTATGTTCTCTAAAGGTATATGGAAACACATATTGTCCTAAGAGGAACATTCGACCTAAATTATAATTAATTACAATAATTAATTATGAGAATTTGTTTCAAAATAATTAAAGGACCTTAATCAGCATAAATAAATCAAATAAGATTAAGGTACAATTAATAAAGTTGAAGTATAATCACCATTATACATGTGTTCTATTAATCAAACACTCATTTATTGAACATTATTGATTAATGAATCGAATATATTGATTGGGCTTTAATTGATAAATAATTTCAGAAAATTAAAAATCAATTTTGATTTAATTTTAATTTCTGGAAAAATAATTATTTATTTATTTATTTCCTGCTGTCTGAATCGGTTAGACCCGGTTGGACCCGGCCGGACCGGTTGGACCGGCATGACCGAGCTGTCCGGCCCGGACTGTTTTTAGAAAATAATTTTGGAATTAAAAAATCAAATCCAATTTTAATTTTAAATCCAATTTTCAATTCCAATTTTAAA
This sequence comes from Erythranthe guttata, assembly GCF_056151865.1. Classification (NCBI taxonomy): domain Eukaryota; kingdom Viridiplantae; phylum Streptophyta; class Magnoliopsida; order Lamiales; family Phrymaceae; genus Erythranthe; species Erythranthe guttata. The sequence goes on along the minus strand of NC_142542.1, from coordinate 8,592,414 downwards.
ATCGATCAAAATCCAATTTTAAAACCAAAATCCAATTTTCTAATTCCAATTTCAAAATTGATCTAATCCAATTTTAAAATTAAATCAAATTTTATAATTTCAATTTTAAAATCGATCAAATCCAATTTTAAAATTAAATCCATTTTTCTAATTCCAATTTTAAAATAGATCAAATCCAATTTTAAAATCAAATTAAAATTAAACCAACTCAATTTTGATTTCACCAATTCAACCAATTCAATAAATTATTCTCATGCAATCGAAAGCAATAAACACGTAGGCAATTATTTGCGCAACTGTAGCTTTGACACCACTGTTGGGGATCGGACACGTGTACGCAACGGAAAACAAAATTTTTATTTTGTTTATATAAACTAATTTATATAAACAAGTACGTGCACAAAAAAATACAATTAATTGCGTACATTTTCGCTTCCAATCACCGACAAACATGCTCGCATATATAATTGATTTAAATAACATAAATTAAATCATCGTAGCATGCTCGCAAAATTAAAACAAATAATAAACATGCTCAACGAACGATTCACATAAACACATAATCGAACATATAGATTCATGTGATTCAATAATCAATTAACATACATTAATCTCAACTAATATATATTACTTAATACATGTATATTAACTAGGGAGAACGATAAGTTACCCTTGAAGCGTGAATCGAACGAAGACTCGAGAAGATGGCTAACTGCTCTTCCCACTCCTACTGATCGAACCTGTTTGCTGATCTGAAATTACAGCCATACTTCGACTTTAATATCTCAACTGTTATCTTCTTAATGGACAATTCCTTTTGGGATATTGTATATTTATAAGTCTTGAAGCTTCTGCCAAAATTTCATATCCATCCGATCACTGGTTGATTTATGGCGAATTTTCTCGCCGGACTGCGCAGAAACTCCGAGAGCAGTTTTTAAGAATTGCCTTTTTGCATCACCGGCTGTGGTGGCGCGTGAACGCGCGTGGAGACGGCCCTGGTGGCGGCATTCGCGGCATAAGGATCTTCCTCCTCTTTGGATTCACCTCGTATATTCAATCCACTATCCACGCAGCACTAGATACGTGATAAGCTAAGTACAACGAAAAAGAACGAAGGGAAAAGGAAGATGCCGATGCGGCAGCGACTGGCGGCGGCGCGACGGCTGGTGGCAGAGGTAGGGTATCGGCTGCAAGGTGGACGGCCGTGGGGAGAGAATCTTGGATTTAAAGCTTGTGTTATGTCGTTTTTTGTGTTGTTTTTTTTTTTGTGTCTTTCACAAGACATATAAATCCTATTTATATGCTCATTGCGAAGACCCTAACAGGCCTTAAGTTGGGCTAGGCCCAACAACTTAAGTCCACTCTCTCTCTCTCGGCTCGTTTCACAAAAATATAACAACTATATTTTGACAACGAACACAAATTCTCGTCGATACAAATACCACTTTGCAATTTACCAATTTACCAAATTGGAATCCCTAATTTAGGACTTGCCAAATCGGGAAACTTCCCAATATTGAAAGTTCACTAAATTTCCGTCGGGTTCTTTTCCACTACTTATACTCATCCGTGATTAAAAATTACGAATGCTAGACTCATTCACATTGACTTCCAATTAAACTAAGATTAACTAATTAATCTTAGCTCGTTGCATTAAGGATCTCAAGTACACGAGCAGTGTGACCCTCGATGGTTCAGATGTAAGCTAGTTGTGGGCCCACAACCCATTGTGGTTTAAACTCGTCCCTAGAGTTACAATTAAGTTGAATCTAGTTTCAACTTAAGTACCCAACGAATCAAGATTAGCGTCTAGCAACTACGTGTCATGATTCCCTAGATACAAATGAAGTGCCTACAAGAACCTTGTGATATAGTTAACGTACAGTACGATCCCTTCGATACATATATGTCTATTTAACTAGAGGCATTGGTTCGTCGAGACCTCTTTATGAGTTCAATAACTATGTGGACGTTCTTGATTACATAATCCGTTCGTGTTTGACTTAGAGAAACACATTTCTCTAATCACGACACTTTCAGCTGTGGCCACTGACTTCATGGATTATAAAGCAAGAACACACAGGATATCCATGACTACTCAAGCGATCGAATCTCCTACTACAATGCACAGACCTCCTACTAGATTTCGGACTGCACGAACACTGGCCCTTGGGGCGGTCCTCGATGGAACTCAGGGACATGTCACGATACAGCTGGTCCTCTAGTGAAGTTACGTTGATGTCTCGGTCTTAAAGATTAATGGTGTACAGCTATATCATAGAAACCTCTACTCGATTATTAGGAACCACTTAGAGACCTCTAGATTGAGGGAGTTCAGTGAACTCATCAACTTATGAACACCCACTTATGTATGCCGATGTCACAACACCGTTGACTGATGAGACGCAGTACACATACACTAAGTGTTAATCTCGAATGGAAAAGGCTGATATCCTCATTAGTGGCGTAACCCGTTGACTAGGAACTATGTTTAACAGTTACTATACTTAACCAAATAATATCACGATTCTACTAGATCTATTTATAGTAATTAAGAAACTCTAAGGACTATATCTATGCTTATGCAATGGACAATTTATAGAATGCCAAAGGGGGTATTTATCATAATTACAAAATAGATTATTTACGAGGAGCGTGAGAAAACACAACAATTAGTTGGCTCTTCGGTCACCTACTCTAACACAATTCTTAGCTCAAAGCCAATCCCAAAAGGAAAGTAATAATTCTTAGCTCGAAACTAAAGCCAAAAGGAAAGTAAGAATTCTTTGCAAAAGCTAATTCCATACGAAGAGGAAAAATGCTTAGCTCAAAGCTAATGCCAAAACGAAAGTAAAAATGCTAAACATAAGCTAATTCCATAAGGAGAGGAATAATACTTAGCTCGAAGCTAATGCCAATAAAGAAAGTAAGAATGCGTAGGAGAAGCTAATTCCCTAAAGAGCACAATCATACTTTGCTTTAAGCTAATGCCAAATGGAAAGTAGGAATGCTTAGCTAAAAGCTAATGACAAAAGCAAAGTAAGAACTCTTAGCACAAGCTTATTGCATAAGAAAACGAATAATTCTTAGATCGAATCTAATGCAAAAAGGAAAGTAAGAATGCTTAACACAAGCCAATTCCGTGAGGGAAATAATGCTTAGATCAAAGCTAATGGAAAAAGGAAAGTATAAACACGTAGCTAAAAAGCTAATTCCAAAAGGAAAGTAAGAATGATTAGCCAAAGAAACTCCATAAGAAGGAATAATACTTAGCTCAAAGCTAATGCCAAAAGGAAAGTAAGAATGCTTAGCTTAACGTTAATGCCAGAAGGAAATAAGAATGCTTAGGACAAGCTAATTCCATAAGGAGAGGAGGAATGCTTAGCTCGAAGCTAATGCCAAAAGGAAAGTAAGAATATTTAGCACAAGCTCATTCCATGAGGAGAGGAACAATGCTTAGATCGAAGCTAATGCCAAACGGAAAGTTATAATGCTTAGCACAAGCTAATTCCATAAGAAGAGGAATAATGCCTAGCTTGAAGCTTATGCTAAAAGGAAAGTAAGAATGCTTAGCACAAGCAAATTCCATAAGAAGAGGAATAATGCTTAGCTCAAAGCTAATGCCAAAAGGAAAGTAAGATTGCTTAACACAAGCTAAATCCTTAAGGAGAGGAATAATGCTTAGCTCGAAGCTAATGCCAAAAGGAAAGTAAGAATACATAGCTCAAAGCTATTGCCAAAACAAAAGTAAGAATTCTTAGCACATGCTAATTCCATTAGGAGAGGAAAATTCTTAGCTCGAAGCTACTGCCCAAAAGGAAAGTAAGAATTCATAGCACAAGTTAATTCCATAAGGAGGGGAATAATACTTAGCTTCAAGCAAATGCCAAAAGGAAAGTGGGAATTCATAGCTTAAACCTAATGTCCAAAGGAAAGTAAGAATAGTTAGCACAAGCTAATTGCATAAGAATAATGCTTAGCTTGAAGTGAATGCCAAAAGAAGAGTAAGAATGCTTAGCACAAGCTAATTCAATAATATGTGGAATAATGCTTAGCTTGAAGCTAGTGCCAAACGGAAAGTAAGAATGCGTAGCTCGAAGCTAATGCCAAACCCAAATTAAGAATGCTTAGCACATTTTAATTCCATAAGGAAAAAAAAAACACTAAAACAAAACTAAAATAATAAATAAAAACTAATTCCATAAGAAGGGGAATAATGCTTAGCTTAAAACTAATGCCAAAAGGAAAGTAAGAATGCTTAGCTCGGAGCTAATGCCAAACGTAAAGTAAGAATGCTCAGCACAAGCTAATTCCATAAGAAAAAAAAAAAACTATAAATAAAAAAAAAATTAATATAATAATAAAATAAATAAATAAATACAAACTAATTCCATAAGAACAGGAATAATGCTTATCTCGAAACTAATGCCCAAGAGAAAGTAAGAATGCTAACCACAAGCTGATTCCACAAGGAGATGAATAATACTTAGCTCGAAGCTAATGCATAAAAGAAAAGTAAGAATGCGTAGCACAAGCTAATTCCATAAGGAAAGGAATAATATTTTGCTTTAAGAAAATGCCAACAAGAAAGTAAGGATGCTTAGCTCGAAGCTAATGCTAAAAGAAAAGTAAGAATGCTTAGTACAAGCTAATTCCATAAGAACACGAATATTGTTTCGCTATAAAGCTAATGCAAAAACGAAAGTATGAATGCGTAGCACAAGCTAATTCCATAAGGAGAGGAATAATACTTTCCTTTAACCTAATGCCAAATGGAAAGTTAGAATGCTTAGCCCTAGCAAATTCCATAAGGAGAGGGATAATGCTTAGCTCAAAGCCATTGCCAAAAGGAAGGTAAGAATTCTTAGCTTAAAGCTAATGCCAAAAGGATAAGAATGCTTAGGACAAGCTAATTCCATAAGGAGAGGAAGCATGCTTAGCTCGAAGATAATTCCATAAGGAGAGGAAGAATTCTTAGCACAAGTTAATTCCATAAGGAGAGGAACAATGCTTTGTTCAAAGCTAATGCGAAAAGGAAAGTAATAGTGCTTAGCTCGAAACTAAAGCCAAAATGAAAGTAAGATTGCTTGGCAAATGCCAATTCCATAAGAAGAGAAAGAATGCTTGGCTCGAAGCTAATTAAAAAGTTAATTTCATAAGAAGCGGAACAATGCTTAGCTCTAAGCTAATGCCCAAAGGAAAGTTTATTTCATAAGAAGCGGAACAATGCTTAGCTCAAAGCTAATGCCAAAAGAAATTAAGAATGCCTAGATCAAGAAAATTCCGTATGGAGAGAAAGAATGCTTAGCTCGAAGCTACTTCTATAAGGCAAGGAAGAATGCTTAGCACAAGCTAGTTCCATAAGAAGAGTAACAATGTTTAGCTCAAAGCTAATGCAAGTAGGAAAGTAATAATACTATGCTCGAAACTATTGCCAAAAAGAGGAATAATGCTTTGCAAAGCGAATGCCAAACAGAAAGTAAGAATGCTTAGCACAAGCGAATTCCTTAAGGAAAGTAAGAATACTTAGCTCGAAGCTAATGCCAAAAGAAAGTGGTGATTCTTAGCCCAAGAAAATTCCATATGGAGAGGAATAATGCTTAGCTTAAAGCTAATGCCAAAAAGAATGTAAGAATGCTTAGCTCAAAGCTAATGCAAAAAGGAAAGTAAGAATGCTAAGCTCAAAGCTTATGCAAAAAGGAAAGTAAGAATTCTTAGCTCAAAGCTATTGCCAAAAGGTAATAAGAATGCTTAGCAAAAGCTTATTACAAAGGGAGAGGAAGAATGCTTAGCTCGAATCTAATGCCAACGGAAAAGTAAGAATGGTTAACAAAAGCTAATTCCATAAGGAGATGAACAATGTTTCGCCCAAAGTTAATGCCCAAAGGAATGTAATAATGCTTAGCTCGAAACTAAAGACAAAAAGAAAGTATGAATGCTTGGCCAAAGTTAATTCCATAACGGGAGTAATAATGCTTAGCTCAAAGCTAATGCCAAAAAGAAATAAGAATGCCTAGGACAAGCTAGTTCCATAAGTAGAGGAAGATTGCTTAGCTTGAAGCTAGTTCCATAAGGAGAGGAAGAATGCTTAACACTAGCTAATTCCATGAGGATAGGAACAATGCTTAGCTCAAAGCCTGTGCCAAAAGGAAAGAAATAATGCTTAGCTCAAAGCTAATGCTAAAAAGAAAGCCAAATGGAAAGTTAGAATGCTTAGTAAAAGCTAATTCCATAAAGAGAGGAAAAATGCTTAGCTCGAAGCTAATGCTAAAAAAAAGTAAGAATGCTTAGCACAAGCTAATTCTATAAGAACATGAATAATGCTTAGCTCAAATCTAATTCCGAAAAGAAAAGAAGAATTCTTAGCTAAAAGCTAATGTCAAAAGTAAAGTAAGAATGCTTAGCACAAGCTAATCCCATAAAAAGAAGAATAATGCTAAGCTCGAAGCTAATGACAAAAGGAAAGTAAGAATGCTGAGTACAAGCTAATTCCATAAGAAGAGGAATAAGGCTTTGCTCGAAGCTAATGCGAAAAGGAACATAAGAATGCTTAGCACAAGCTAATTCCATAAGGGATGGAATAATGATTACCTCTAAGCTAATGCCAAAAGAAAAGTAGGAATGCTTAGCAAAAAGCTAATTGCATAAGGAGAGGAATAATATTTTGCTTAGCTTGAAGTGAATGCATAAAAGGAAAGTAAGAATGCGTAGCACAAGCTAATTCCATAAGGAGAGGAATAATATTTTGCTTTAAGAAAATGCCAACAAGAAAGTAAGGATGCTTAGCTCGAATCTAATGCTTAAAGAAAAGTAAGAATGCTTAGTACAAGCTAATTCCATAAGAACACGAATAATGTTTCGCACGAAAGCTAATGCAAAAACGAAAGTATGAATGCGTAGCACAAGCTAATTCCATAAGGAGAGGAATAATACTTTGCTTTAACCTAATTCCAAATGGAAAGTTAGAATGCTTAGCCCTAGCAAATTCCATAAGGAGAGGGATAATGCTTAGCTCAAAGCCATTGCCAAAAGGAAGGCAAGAACGCTTAGCTTAAATCTAATGCCAAAAGGAAATAAGAATGCTTAGGACAAGATAATTCCATAAGGAGAGGAAGCATGCTTAGCTCGAAGATAATTCCATAAGGAGAGGAAGAATTCTTACCACAAGTTAATTCCATAATGAGAGGAACAATGCTATGTTCAAAGCTAATGCCAAAAGGAAAGTAATAGTGCTTAGCTCGAAACTAAAGCCAAAATGAATGTAATATTGCTTGGAAAATTCCAATTCCATAAGAAAAGAAAGAATGCTTGGCTCGAAGCTGATTAAAAAGTTCATTTCATAAGAAGCGGACCAATGCTTAGCTCTAAGCTAATGCCCAAAGGAATGTTAATTTCATGAGAAGCGGAACAATGCTTAGCTCAAAGCTAATGCCAAAAGAAATTTAGAATGCTTAGGTCAAGAAAATTCCGTAGGGAGGGGAAAAATGCTTAGCTCAAAGCTACTTCTATAAGGCGAGGAAAAATGCTTAGCACAAGCTAGTTCCATAAGAAGAGTAACAATGTTTAGCTCAAAGCTAATGCAAGTAGGAAAGTAATAATACTATGCTCGAAACTAATGCCAAAAGAAAAATAAGAACGCTTAGCTCGAAGCTAATGCCAAAAGGAAAGTAAGAATACTTAGCTCGAAGCTAATGCCAAAAGGAAAGTGATGATGCTTAGCCCAAGCAAATTGCATAACGAGAGGAATAATTATTAGCTCAAAGGTAATGCTTAAATGAAAGTAAGAATGCTTAGCTCAAAGCTAATGCCAAAAGGAAAGTAAGAATGCTTAGCTCAGAGCAATTGCCAAAAGGAAATAAGAATGCTTAGCACAAACTAACTCCAAAATGAGAGGAATAACGCTTTGCTCGAAGCTAATGCCAAATGGAAAGTAAGAATGCTCAACACAACCTAATTCCATAAGGAGGGGAACAATGCTTTGCTCAAAGTTAATGCCAAAAGGAAAGTAATAATGCTTAGCTTGAAACTAAAGCAGAAAGGAAAGTAAGAATGCTTGTCAAAAGTAAATTCCATAAGTAGAGGAAGAATGCTTAGGTCGAAGCTAATTCCAATAGGAAAATAAGAATGCTTGGAAAAATCTAATTATATAAGTAGAGGAACAAGGCTTAGCTCAAAGCTACTGCCAATAGGAAAGTTATAATACCAAGCTCAAAGCCAATGCGAAAAGGAAAATAAGAATGCTTAGCACAAGCTAATTCCATAAGGAGAGAAAGAATGCTTAGCTCGAAGCCAATGCCAAAAAGAAAGTAAGAATGCTTAGAACTAGCTAATTCCATGAGCAGTTGAACAATGCTTAGCTCAAAGCCATTGCCAAAAGGAAAGTAATAATGTTTAGCTCGAAACTAAAGCCCAAATGAAAGTAGGAATTTTTGGTAAAAGCTAATTCCATTAAGAAGAGGAAAAATGCTTAGCTCGAAGGTAATGCTAGAATGGTAGTAAGAATGCTTAGCACAACTAATTGCCTAAAAAGAGGAATAATGCTTTGCAAAGCGAATGCCAAACAGAAAGTAAGAATGCTTAGCACAAGCGAATTCCTTAAGGAAAGTAAGAATACTTAGCTCGAAGCTAATGCCAAAAGGAAAGTGGTGATTCTTAGCCCAAGAAAATTCCATATGGAGAGGAATAATGCTTAGCTTAAAGCTAATGCCAAAAAGAATGTAATAATGCTTAGCTCAAAGCTAATGCAAAAAGGAAAGTAAGAATGCTAAGCTCAAAGCTTATGCAAAAAGGAAAGTAAGAATTCTTAGCTCAAAGCTATTGCCAAAAGGTAATAAGAATGCTTAGCAAAAGCTTATTACAAAGGGAGAGGAAGAATGCTTAGCTCGAATCTAATGCCAACGGAAAAGTAAGAATGGTTAACAAAAGCTAATTCCATAAGGAGATGAACAATGTTTCGCCCAAAGTTAATGCCCAAAGGAATGTAATAATGCTTAGCTCGAAACTAAAGACAAAAAGAAAGTATGAATGCTTGGCCAAAGTTAATTCCATAACGGGAGTAATAATGCTTAGCTCAAAGCTAATGCCAAAAAGAAATAAGAATGCCTAGGACAAGCTAGTTCCATAAGTAGAGGAAGATTGCTTAGCTTGAAGCTAATTCCATAAGGAGAGGAAGAATGCTTAACACTAGCTAATTCCATGAGGAGAGGAACAATGCTTAGCTCAAAGCCTGTGCCAAAAGGAAAGTAATAATGCTTAGCTCAAAGCTAATGCTAAAAAGAAAGCCAAATGGAAAGTTAGAATGCTTAGTAAAAGCTAATTCCATAAAGAGAGGAAAAATGCTTAGCTCGAAGCTAATGCTAAAAAAAGTAAGAATGCTTAGCACAAGCTAATTCTATAAGAACATGAATAATGCTTAGCTCAAATCTAATTCCGAAAAGAAAGGAAGAATTCTTAGCTAAAAGCTAATGTCAAAAGTGAAGTAAGAATTCTTAGCACAAGCTAATCCCATAAAAAGAAGAAGAATGCTAAGCTCGAAGCTAATGACAAAAGGAAAGTAAGAATGCTGAGTACAAGCTAATTCCATAAGAAGAGGAATAAGGCTTTGTTCGAAGCTAATGCGAAAAGGAACGTAAGAATGCTTAGCACAAGCTAATTCCATAAGGGATGGAATAATGATTACCTCTAACCTAATGCCAAAAGAAAAGTAGGAATGCTTAGCAAAAAGCTAATTCCATAAGGAGAGGAATAATATTTTGCTTAGCTTGAAGTTAATGCATAAAAGGAAAGTAAGAATGCGTAGCACAAGCTAATTCCATAAGGAGAGGAATAATATTTTGCTTTAAGAAAATGCCAACAAGAAAGTAAGGATGCTTAGCTCAAATCTAATGCTTAAAGAAAAGTAAGAATGCTTAGTACAAGCTAATTCCATAAGAACACGAATAATGTTTCGCTCGAAAGCTAATGCAAAAACGAAAGAATGAATGCGTAGCACAAGCTAATTCCATAAGGAGAGGAATAATACTTTGCTTTAACCTAATGCCAAATGGAAAGTTAGAATGCTTAGCCCTAGCAAATTCCATAAGGAGAGGGATAATGCTTAGCTCAAAGCCATTGCCAAAAGGAAGGCAAGAATGCTTAGCTTAAAGCTAATGCCAAAAGGAAATAAGAATGCTTAGGACAAGCTAATTCCATAAGGAGAGGAAGCATGCTTAGCTCGAAGATAATTCCATAAGGAGAGGAAGAATTCTTAGCACAAGTTAATTCCATAATGAGAGGAACAATGCTATGTTCAAAGCTAATGCCAAAAGGAAAGTAATAGTGCTTAGCTCGAAACTAAAGCCAAAATGAATGTAATATTGCTTGGAAAATTCCAATTCCATAAGAAAAGAAAGAATGCTTGGCTCGAAGCTGATTAAAAAGTTCATTTCATAAGAAGCGGACCAATGCTTAGCTCTAAGCTAATGCCCAAAGGAATGTTAATTTCATGAGAAGCGGAACAATGCTTAGCTCAAAGCTAATGCCAAAAGAAATTTAGAATGCTTAGGTCAAGAAAATTCCGTAGGGAGGGGAAAAATGCTTAGCTCAAAGCTACTTCTATAAGGCGAGGAAAAATGCTTAGCACAAGCTAGTTCCATAAGAAGAGTAACAATGTTTAGCTCAAAGCTAATGCAAGTAGGAAAGTAATAATACTATGCTCGAAACTAATGCCAAAAGAAAAATAAGAACGCTTAGCTCGAAGCTAATGCCAAAAGGAAAGTAAGAATACTTAGCTCGAAGCTAATGCCAAAAGGAAAGTGATGATGCTTAGCCCAAGCAAATTGCATAACGAGAGGAATAATTATTAGCTCAAAGGTAATGCTTAAATGAAAGTAAGAATGCTTAGCTCAAAGCTAATGCCAAAAGGAAAGTAAGAATGCTTAGCTCAGAGCAATTGCCAAAAGGAAATAAGAATGCTTAGCACAAACTAACTCCAAAATGAGAGGAATAACGCTTTGCTCGAAGCTAATGCCAAATGGAAAGTAAGAATGCTCAACACAACCTAATTCCATAAGGAGGGGAACAATGCTTTGCTCAAAGTTAATGCCAAAAGGAAAGTAATAATGCTTAGCTTGAAACTAAAGCAGAAAGGAAAGTAAGAATGCTTGTCAAAAGTAAATTCCATAAGTAGAGGAAGAATGCTTAGGTCGAAGCTAATTCCAATAGGAAAATAAGAATGCTTGGAAAAAGCTAATTATATGAGTAGAGGAACAAGGCTTAGCTCAAAGCTACTGCCAATAGGAAAGTTATAATACTAAGCTCAAAGCCAATGCGAAAAGGAAAATAAGAATGCTTAGCACAAGCTAATTCCATAAGGAGAGAAAGAATGCTTAGCTCGAAGCCAATGCCAAAAAGAAAGTAAGAATGCTTAGAACTAGCTAATTCCATGAGCAGATGAACAATGCTTAGCTCAAAGCCAATGCCAAAAGGAAAGTAATAATGTTTAGCTCGAAACTAAAGCCCAAATGAAAGTAGGACTTTTTGGTAAAAGCTAATTCCATTAAGAAGAGGAAAAATGCTTAGCTCGAAGGTAATGCTAGAATGGTAGTAAGAATGCTTAGCACAACTAATTGCCTAAAAAGAGGAATAATGCTTTGCAAAGCGAATGCCAAACAGAAAGTAAGAATGCTTAGCACAAGCGAATTCCTTAAGGAAAGTAAGAATACTTAGCTCGAAGCTAATGCCAAAAGGAAAGTGGTGATTCTTAGCCAAAGAAAATTCCATATGGAGAGGAATAATGCTTAGCTTAAAGCTAATGCCAAAAAGAATGTAAGAATTCTTAGCTCAAAGCTAATGCAAAAAGGAAAGTAAGAATGCTAAGCTCAAAGCTTATGCAAAAAGGAAAGTAAGAATTCTTAGCTCAAAGCTATTGCCAAAAGGTAATAAGAATGCTTAGCAAAAGCTTATTACAAAGGGAGAGGAAGAATGCTTAGCTCAAATCTAATGCCAACGGAAAAGTAAGAATGGTTAACAAAAGCTAATTCCATAAGGAGATGAACAATGTTTCGCCCAAAGTTAATGCCCAAAGGAATGTAATAATGCTTAGCTCGAAACTAAAGACAAAAAGAAAGTATGAATGCTTGGCCAAAGTTAATTCCATAACGGGAGTAATAATGCTTAGCTCAAAGCTAATGCCAAAAAGAAATAAGAATGCCTAGGACAAGCTAGTTCCATAAGTAGAGGAAGATTGCTTAGCTTGAAGCTAATTCCATAAGGAGAGGAAGAATGCTTTACACTAGCTAATTCCATGAGGAGAGGAACAATGCTTAGCTCAAAGCCTGTGCCAAAAGGAAAGTAATAATGCTTAGCTCAAAGCTAATGCTAAAAAGAAAGCCAAATGGAAAGTTAGAATGCTTAGTAAAAGCTAATTCCATAAAGAGAGGAAAAATGCTTAGCTCGAAGCTAATGCTCAAAAAAAGTAAGAATGCTTAGCACAAGCTAATTCTATAAGAACATGAATAATGCTTAGCTCAAATCTAATTCCGAAAAGAAAGGAAGAATTCTTAGCTAAAAGCTAATGTCAAAAGTGAAGTAAGAATTCTTAGCACAAGCTAATCCCATAAAAAGAAGAAGAATGCTAAGCTCGAAGCTAATGACAAAAGGAAAGTAAGAATGCTGAGTACAAGCTAATTCCATAAGAAGAGGAATAAGGCTTTGCTCGAAGCTAATGCGAAAAGGAACGTAAGAATGCTTAGCACAAGCTAATTCCATAAGGGATGGAATAATGATTACCTCTAACCTAATGCCAAAAGAAAAGTAGGAATGCTTAGCAAAAAGCTAATTCCATAAGGAGAGGAATAATATTTTGCTTAGCTTGAAGTTAATGCATAAAAGGAAAGTAAGAATGCGTAGCACAAGCTAATTCCATAAGGAGAGGAATAATATTTTGCTTTAAGAAAATGCCAACAAGAAAGTAAGGATGCTTAGCTCAAATCTAATGCTAAAAGAAAAGTAAGAATGCTTAGTACAAGCTAATTCCATAAGAACACGAATAATGTTTCGCTCGAAAGCTAATGCAAAAACGAAAGAATGAATGCGTAGCACAAGCTAATTCCATAAGGAGAGGAATAATACTTTGCTTTAACCTAATGCCAAATGGAAAGTTAGAATGCTTAGCCCTAGCAAATTCCATAAGGAGAGGGATAATGCTTAGCTCAAAGCCATTGCCAAAAGGAAGGCAAGAATGCTTAGCTTAAAGCTAATGCCAAAAGGAAATAAGAATGCTTAGGACAAGCTAATTCCATAAGGAGAGGAAGCATGCTTAGCTCGAAGATAATTCCATAAGGAGAGGAAGAATTCTTAGCACAAGTTAATTCCATAATGAGAGGAACAATGCTTTGTTCAAAGCTAATGCCAAAAGGAAAGTAATAGTGCTTAGCTCGAAACTAAAGCGAAAATGAATGTAATATTGCTTGGAAAATTCCAATTCCATAAGCAAAGAAAGAATGCTTGGCTCGAAGCTGATTAAAAAGTTAATTTCATAAGAAGCGGAACAATGCTTAGCTCTAAGCTAATGCCCAAAGGAAAGTTAATTTCATGAGAAGCGGAACAATGCTTAGCTCAAAGCTAATGCGAAAAGAAATTAAGAATGCTTAGGTCAAGAAAATTCCCTAGGGAGGGGAAGAATGCTTAGCTCAAAGCTACTTCTATAAGGCGAGGAAAAATGCTTAGCACAAGCTAGTTCCATAAGAAGTGTAACAATGTTTAGCTCAAAGCTAATGCAAGTAGGAAAGTAATAATACTATGCTCGAAACTAATGCCAAAAGAAAAATAAGAACGCTTAGCTCGAAGCTAATGCCAAAAGGAAAGTAAGAATACTTAGCTCGAAGCTAATGCCAAAAGGAAAGTGATGATGCTTAGCTCAAAGGTAATGCCAAAAGGAAAGTAAGAATGCTTAGCTCAAAGCTAATGCCAAAAGGAAAGTAAGAATGCTTAGCTCAAAGCAATTGCCAAAAGGAAATAAGAATGCTTAGCACAAGCTAATTCCATAAAGAGAGGAATAATGCTTAGCTTGAAGCTAATGCCAAAAAGAAAGTAAGAATAAGTAGCACAAGCGAATTCCATAAGGAGTGGAATAATACTTAGCTCGAATCTAATACCAGAAAGAAAGTAAGAATGCATAGTTAAAAGCTAATGTCGAAAGGAAAGAAAGGAAAGTTAGAATGCTTAGCAAAAGCTATTTCCATATCGAGAGGAACAATGCTTAGCTCAAAGCTAATGCCAAAAGGAAAGTAATAATGCTTAGATCGAACCTAATGCGAAAATATTAAAAGAATGCTACCATAAGAAGGGGAAGAATATTTAGCTCGAAGCTAATGCCAAAAGAAAAGTAAAAATGCTTAGCTCGATGCTAATGCAAAACGGAAAGTAAGAATGTTTAGCACAAGCTAGTTTCATCAGCAAAAAACAAATTACAAAAAATTTAAAAAAAAAAAACAAAAAGAAAATTATAAAACGAAAAAATAAAAAACATAAAAAATAAAAGTTAATTCCATAAGAAGAGTAATAGTTCTTAGCTCGAAGCTATTGCCAAAACGAAAGTAAGAATGCTTAGCACAAACTAATTCTATAAGGAGAGGAATAATGCTTAGTCGAAGCTAATGCCCAAAAAGAAAGTGAGAATGCATACCACGACTCAATTCCATAAAGAGAAGTATAACTTAGCTTTCAGCTAATGCCAAAGGGAAATTTGGAATGCTTAGCTAAAATCTAATGTCAAGAGGAAAGTAAGAATGCTTAGTACAAGCTAATTCCGGTAGAAAATGAATAATGCTTAGTTCGAAGCAAATGCCAAAAGAAAAGTAAGAATGCTTAGCTTCGAGCTAATGCCAAAACGGAAGGACATGAATAAGGCTTAGCTCGAACCTAATGCCAAAATGAAAGGAGAAGAATAATGCTTAGCTCGAAGCTACTGCCAAAACGAAATTTATAATGCTAAACACATGTTAATTCCATAAGGAGAGGAACAATGCTTAGCTCGAAGTTAATGGCAAAAGGAAAGTAATAATGCTTAGCACAACCTAATTCCATGAGGAGAGGAACAATGCTTAGCTCAAAGCCGATGTCAAAAGGAATGTAATAATGCTTAGCTCGAAACTAAAGCCAAAAGGAAAGTGAGAATGCTTGGCAAAAGCTAATTTCATAAGAACAAGAATAACGCTTAGCTCGAAGCTAATACCAAAAGGAGAGTAAGAATGCTGAACACAAGCTAATTCCTTAAGGAGAGGAATAGTGCTTACTTGGAAGCTAATGCCAATAGGAAAGTAAAAATACATAGCTCGAAGCTACTGCCAAAAGGAAAGTAAGAATGTTTAGCCCAAGCAAATTCCATAAGGAGAGGAATAATGCTTAGCTCAACGCTAATGCCAAAAGGAAAGTAAGAATGCTTAGCTCAAAGTTAATGCCAAAAGGAAATAAGAATGCTTAGGACAAGCTAATTCCGTAAGGAGAGGAAGAATGCATAGCTCGAAGCTAATGCCCAAAAAGAAAGTGAGAATGCATACCACAACTTAATTCCATAAAGACCAGAATAATACTTAGCTTTCAGCTAATGCCAAAGGAAAATTTGGAAGGCTTAGCTAAAATCTAATGTCAAGAGGAAAGTAAGAATGCTTAGCACAAGCTAATTCCGGTAGAAAGTGAATAATGCTTAGTTCGAAGCAAATGCCAAAAGGAAAGTAAGAATTCTTAGATTCGAGCTAATGCCAAAACGAAAGGACATGAATAAGGCTTAGCTCGAAGATAATGCCAAAATGAAAGGAGAAGAATAATGCTTAGCTCGAAGCTACTGCCAAAATGAAATTTATAATGCCAAACACATGTTAATTCCATAAGGAGAGGAACAATGGTTAGCTCGAAGTTAATGGCAAAAGGAAAGTAATAATGCTTAGCACAACCTAATTCAATGAGGAAAGGAACAATGCTTAGCTCAAAGCCAATGCCAATAAGAAAGTAATAATTCTTAGCTCGAAACTAAAGCCAAAAGGAAAGTGAGAATGCTTGGCAAAAGCTAATTTCATAAGAACATGAATAACGCTTAGCTCGAAACTAATACCAAAAGGAGAGTAAGAATGCTGAACACAAGCTAATTCCTTAAGGAGAGGAATAGTGCTTACATGGAAGCTAATGCCAATAGGAAAGTAAAAATACATAGCTCGAAGCTAATGCCAAAAGGAAAGTAAGAATGTTTAGCCCAAGCAAATTCCATAAGGAGAAGAATATTGCTTAGCTCAACGCTAATGCCAAAAGGAAAGTAAGAATGCTTAGCTCAAAGTTGATGCCAAAAGGAAATAAGAATGCTTAGGACAAGCTAATTCCGTAAGGAGAGGAAGAATGCTTAGCTCGAAGCTAATTCCATAAGGAGAGGAAGAATGCTTAGCACAAGCTAATTCCATAAGGAGAGGAACAACGCTTAGCTCAAAGCTAATGCCAAAAGGAAAGTAATAATTCTTAGCTCGAAACTAAAGCCAAAATAAAAGTAAGAATGCTTCGCAAAAGCTAAGTCCATAAGAAGATGAAGATGCTTAGCTCGAAGCTGATGCCAAAAGGATTGTAAAAATGTTTAGCACAAGCTAATTCGATAAGGAGAGGAACAACGCTTAGCACAAAGCTAATGTCAATAGAAAAGTAATAATACTAAGTTCAAAGCTAATGCCAAAAGGAAAATAAGAATGCTTAGGTCGAAGCTAATGCCAAATGGAAAGTATGAATGCTTAGCACAAGCTAATTCCATATGGAGAGGGAGAATGGTTAGCTCAAAGAAAATTTTAAAAGGAAAGTAATAAGGGTTATCTCGAAACAAAAGCCAAAATTAAAGCTAATGCCAAAAGGAAAATAAGAATGCTTAGGTCGAAGCTAATGCCAAATGGAAAGTATGAATGCTTAGCACAAGCTAATTCCATATGGAGAGGGAGAATGGTTAGCTCAAAGAAAATTTTAAAAGGAAAGTAATAAGGGTTATCTCGAAACAAAAGCCAAAAGGAAAGTAGGAATGCTTGGCAAAACTTAATTCCATAAGAAGAGGAAAAATGCTTTGCTCGAAGCTAATGCTAAAAGAATAGTAAGAATGCTTAACATAAGCTAATTCCATAAGAAGAGGAATAATGATTAGCTCAAAGCTAATGTCAAAAGGAAAGTAAGAACGCCTATTTAACACAAGCTAATTCCTTATGGAGAGGGTCAATGCTTAGCTCGAAGCTAATGCCAAAAGGAAACTAAGAATACTTAGCTCGAAACTAAAGCCAAAATAAAAGTAAGATGGCGAAAGATAATTCCATAAGAAGAGGAACAGTGCTAAGCTCGAAGCTAATGACAGAAGAAAAGTAAGAATACTTAGCTCGAAGCTAATGCCAAAACGAAAGTAAGAATGGTTAGCCCAAGCAATTTATTTAAGGAGTGGAATAATGCTTAGCTCAAAAGTAATGCCAAAAGAAAAGTAATAATGCTTAGCTCAAATCTAATGCCAAAAGGAAATAAGAATGCTTAGGACAAGCTAGTTCCATAAGTAGAGGAACAATGCTTAGCTTGAAGCTAATTCCATAAGGAGAGGAAGAACGCTTAGCACAAGCTAATGCCAAAAGGAGAGTAATAATGCTTAGCTCAAAACTAAAGCCAAAATGAAAGTAAGAATGCTTGGCAAAACCTAATTCTATAAGAAGAGTAATAATGCTTAGCTCGAAGCTAATGTTAAAAGGAAAGTAAGAATACTTAGCTCGAAGCTAATGCCAAAAGGAAAGTAAGAATGGTTAGCTGAACCAAATTCAATAAGGAGAGGAATAATGCTTAGCTCGAAGCTAATGTCAAAAGGAAAGTAAGAATGCTTAGCACAAGCTAATTCCATAAGAAGAAGAATAATGCTTAGATCGAAGCTAATGCCAAAAGGAATGCTTAGGTCGAAGCTAATGCCAAATGGAAAGTAAGAATGCATAGTACAAGCTAAATCCATAAGCAAAACACATAAAAAATAAAATTTAAGTTATAAATAAACTAAAATTAAAATTAAAATTTAACTTATAAATAAAATAAAATTTATCAATAAAATAAAATAAATATACAATAATAAATAAATAAATAAAAGCTAAATCCATAAGAAGAAAAATAATTCTTAGCTCG
Organism: Erythranthe guttata; assembly: GCF_056151865.1. Lineage (NCBI taxonomy): Eukaryota > Viridiplantae > Streptophyta > Magnoliopsida > Lamiales > Phrymaceae > Erythranthe > Erythranthe guttata. The sequence goes on along the minus strand of NC_142542.1, from coordinate 8,574,264 downwards.
AAGCTAATGCCTAAACAAAAGTAAGAATGTTTAGCACAAGTTAATTCCATAAGGAGATAAATAATGCTTAGCTCGAAGCTAATGCCCAAAAGGAAAGTAAGAATGCATAGCACAAGCTAATTCCATATGGAGCGGAATAATACTTAGCTCGACGCTAATGCCAAAAGGAAAGTAAGAATGTTAAGCTCAAAGTTAACGCCCAAAGGAAATAAGAATGCTTAGCACAAGCGAATTCCATAAGGAGAGGAAAAATGGTTTGCTCGAATCTAATGCCAAACGCAATGTAAGAATGCTTAACAGAATTAAATTTCATAAGAAAATAAAAAAATAAAAAAATATGTAATAAAAATAAATAAATAAATATATATATAAATAAATAAATAAACTAATTCGATAAGAAGAGGACTAATGTTTAGCTCCAAGCTAATGCCAAAACAAAAGTAAGAATGCTTAGCACATGCTAGATCCATCATGACAGGAAAATGCTTAGCTCGAAGCTAATGCCCAAATGGAAATTAAGAATGTATAGCACAAGTTAATTTCATGAGGAGCGCAATAATACTTAGCTTTAAGCTAATGACAAAAGTAAAGTAGGAATGCTTAGCTAAAAGCTAATGTTAAAAGGAAAGTAAGAATGTTGAGCACAAGCTAATTCCATAAGAAGTGCAATAATGCTTATCTCGAAGTTAATGCCAACAGGAAAATGTTAGAATGATTTCGTGCACATTAAATATATATTTGTGTCGGATAAATCCCAGATTCAGTTTCAGATACTGTATTACGGAGAGTTGCAACAGTTAATAAAACAGTAATAAAAAGACACAAATTTTAAAGTGGTTCGGATACAATTGTACCCTACATCCACAGGGGCCTGCAAATGAAATTAACTATTTTTTAGTTTTACGAATACAATATTAGGCCTTACTCAAAATACGAAGACTCCCTCATGTGGCTGTGGTCTTTCCTCTTATTATTGTAATAAACAAACATTTTTCGTATTAATGATAAAACACCTTGGCATTCTATATATTTGTCCCTTTGTCACAAGCATATATATAGTCCTTACAATTATTACAAGTACGAGTAATTGATCGTTAGTATCGTGAGATATTTACTTTAGTATTATAACTGTTAAACGTGTTCCTAGTCAAAGGGTTACACCACCAATGAGGATATCGACCTTTCCCATTAAGAGACTAGCACTTAGTGTATGCGTACTGCATCTCATCAGTAAACGGTATTGTGATATCGGCATGCATAAGTGGTTCCCAATAATCGAGTAGAGATATCTATGGTATAGTTGTACAACATTCGTCCTTATGGCCTAGACATCACCGTGACTTCACTAGAGGACCAGTTGTATCATGACCAGTCCCTGAGTTCCACCTAGGACCACCCTAACGGCCAGTGTTCGTGTAGTCCGAAATCTAGTGGGAGGTCTGTGCATTGTAGTCGGGGATTCGATCGCTAGAATAGTCTTGGATGTCCTGTGTGTTCTTATAGTTTGTAATCTCTCTAAGTCTCTGGCTAGAGCTGACTAAGTGATGATTAGAGAATTCAATTCTCTAAGTCATGCACGTAACGATTAAAACACTTCGAACGATCGCACAGTCATTGAACCACTAAGGAGGTCTCGATGAACCAATGCCTCTATTTCAATCGGGACATATGAATCGACGGGATCGTTATGTACGCTAACTATATGAAAAGGTTCTTGCAAGCACTTTATTTGTATCTAGGGAATCGGGACGCGTAGTTGCTAGATGCCAATCTTGATTCGTTGGGTGATTAAGGTGAAACGAGCTTCATCTTAATCGTAACTCTAAGGGACGAGTTTTGACCACAAAGGGTTGTGGGCCCATGACTAGCTTACACCTGAACCATCGAGGGTCACACTGCTCGTGCACATGAGATCTTTCAATGAACGGTCAAAGGTAAAAATGTTTTATCTTTGCATGATTGGAGGTAAATATGATTGGGTCCAACATTCATAATTTGGAATTATGAATGAGAATAAGAAAAGGAAAAGAATAAGCGAACACCTTAGTGGACTTTCTAAATCGGGAAGTTTCCAAATTTAGAAAGTGCACTGGATTAGGGTTTCCACTTTTAGAAAGTTGGAAATTGATAATTGGCACTCGTAATGACGAGGACATTATAATGATTCCGAAAATGTAATTGTTATAATTTTCCGATCATCAAATTGAGAGAGACGAGCGAGTAAAAGAACTAACGAACTTAAGTTGTTGGGCCCGGTCCAAGTTAAGCCCGTTAGGGTTTTATACAAGACACTATAAATACTTGATTTGTAGGTCTTGCACAACACACAACTTAAACACTATAAATACTGTTTTAAGAATGTTTAGCACAAGCTAATTCCATAAGAAGTGCAATAATGCTTATCTCGAAGTTAATGCCAAAAGGAAAGTGTTAGAATGATTTCGTGCACATTAAATATATATTTGTGTCGGATAAATCCCAGATTCAGTTTCAGATACTGTATTACGGAGAGTTGCACTAGTTAATAAAACAGTAATAAAAAGACACAAATTTTAAAGTGGTTCGGATACAATTGTACCCTACATCCACAGGGGCCTTCAAATGAAATTAACTATTTTCTAGTTTTACGAATACGATAATAGGACTTAATCAAAATACGAAGACTCCCTCTTGTGGATGTGGTCTTTCCTCTTATTATTGTAATAAACAAACCTTTTTCGTATTCATGATAAAACACCTTGGCATTCTATATCTTTGTCCCTTTGTCACAAGCATATATATAGTCCTTACAATTATTACAAGTACGAGTAATTGATCGTTAGTATCGTGAGATATTTACTTTAGTATTATAACTGTTAAACGTGTTCCTAGTCAAAGGGTTACACCACCAATGAGGATATCGACCTTTCCCATTAAGAGACTAGCACTTAGTGTATGCGTACTGCATCTCATCAGTAAACGGTATTGTGATATCGGCATGCATAAGTGGTTCCCAATAATCGAGTAGAGATATCTATGGTATAGTTGTACAACATTCGTCCTTATGGCCTAGACATCACCGTGACTTCACTAGAGGACCAGTTGTATCATGACCAGTCCCTGAGTTCCACCTAGGACCACCCTAACGGCCAGTGTTCGTGTAGTCCGAAATCTAGTGGGAGGTCTGTGCATTGTAGTCGGGGATTCGATCGCTAGAATAGTCTTGGATGTCCTGTGTGTTCTTATAGTTTGTAATCTCTCTAAGTCTCTGGCTAGAGCTGACTAAGTGATGATTAGAGAATTCAATTCTCTAAGTCATGCACGTAACGATTAAAACACTTCGAACGATCGCACAGTCATTGAACCACTAAGGAGGTCTCGATGAACCAATGCCTCTATTTCAATCGGGACATATGAATCGACGGGATCGTTATGTACGCTAACTATATGAAAAGGTTCTTGCAAGCACTTTATTTGTATCTAGGGAATCGGGACGCGTAGTTGCTAGATGCCAATCTTGATTCGTTGGGTGATTAAGGTGAAACGAGCTTCATCTTAATCGTAACTCTAAGGGACGAGTTTTGACCACAAAGGGTTGTGGGCCCATGACTAGCTTACACCTGAACCATCGAGGGTCACACTGCTCGTGCACATGAGATCTTTCAATGAACGGTCAAAGGTAAAAATGTTTTATCTTTGCATGATTGGAGGTAAATATGATTGGGTCCAACATTCATAATTTGGAATTATGAATGAGAATAAGAAAAGGAAAAGAATAAGCGAACACCTTAGTGGACTTTCTAAATCGGGAAGTTTCCAAATTTAGAAAGTGCACTGGATTAGGGTTTCCACTTTTAGAAAGTTGGAAATTGATAATTGGCACTCGTAATGACGAGGACATTATAATGATTCCGAAAATGTAATTGTTATAATTTTCCGATCATCAAATTGAGAGAGACGAGCGAGTAAAAGAACTAACGAACTTAAGTTGTTGGGCCCGGTCCAAGTTAAGCCCGTTAGGGTTTTATACAAGACACTATAAATACTTGATTTGTAGGTCTTGCACAACACACAACTTAAACACTATAAATACTGTTTTAAGAATGTTTAGCACAAGCTAATTCCATAAGAAGTGCAATAATGCTTATCTCGAAGTTAATGCCAAAAGGAAAGTGTTAGAATGATTTCGTGCACATTAAATATATATTTGTGTCGGATAAATCCCAGATTCAGTTTCAGATACTGTATTACGGAGAGTTGCACTAGTTAATAAAACAGTAATAAAAAGACACAAATTTTAAAGTGGTTCGGATACAATTGTACCCTACATCCACAGGGGCCTTCAAATGAAATTAACTATTTTCTAGTTTTACGAATACGATAATAGGACTTAATCAAAATACGAAGACTCCCTCTTGTGGATGTGGTCTTTCCTCTTATTATTGTAATAAACAAACCTTTTTCGTATTCATGATAAAACACCTTGGCATTCTATATCTTTGTCCCTTTGTCACAAGCATATATATAGTCCTTACAATTATTACAAGTACGAGTAATTGATCGTTAGTATCGTGAGATATTTAGTTTAGTATTATAACTGTTTTAAACGTGTTCCTAGTCAAAGGGTTACACCACCAATGAGGATATCGGCCTTTCCCATTAAGACACTAGCACTTAGTGTATGCGTACTGCATCTCATCAGTAAACGGTATTGTGATATCGGCATGCATAAGTGGTTCCCAATAATCGAGTAGAGATATCTATGGTATAGTTGTACAACATTCGTCCTTATGGCCTAGACATCACCGTGACTTCTCTAGAGGACCAGCTGTATCGTGACCTGTCCCTGAGTTCCACCTAGGACCACCCCAACGGCCAGTGTTCGTGTAGTCCGAAATCTAGTGGGAGGTCTGTGCATTGTAGTCGGGGATTCGATCGCTAGAATAGTCTTGGATGTCCTGTGTGTTCTTATAGTTTGTAATCTCTCTAAGTCTCTGGCTAGAGCTGACTAAGTGATGATTAGAGAATTCAATTCTCTAAGTCATGCACGTAACGATTAAAACACTTCGAACGATCGCACAGTCATTGAAACACGAAGGAGGTCTCGATGAACCAATGCCTCTATTTCAATCGGGACATATGAATCGACGGGATCGTTCTGTAAGTTAACTATATCAAAAGGTTCTTGTAGGCACTTCATTTGTGTCTAGGGAATCAGGACGCGTAGTTGCTAGATGCCAATCTTGATTCGTTGGGTGATTAAGGTGAAACGAGCTTCATCTTAATCGTAACTTTAAGGGACGAGTTTTGACCACAAAGGGTTGTGGGCCAACGACTAGCTTACACCTGAACCATCGAGGGTCACACTGCTCGTGCACATGAGATCTTTGAATGAACGGCCAAAGGTAAAAATGTTTTATCTTGGCATGATTAGAGGTCAATATGATTGGGTCCAACATTCATAATTTGGAATTATGAATGAGAATAAGAAAAGGAAAAGAATAGGCGAACACCTTAGTGGACTTTCTAAATCGGGAAGTTTCCAAATTTAGAAAGTGCACTGAATTAGGGTTTCCACTTTTAGACAGTTGGAAATTGAGAATTGGCACTCGTAATGACGAGGACATTATAATGATTCCGAAAATGTAATTGTTATAATTTTCCGATCATCAAATTGAGAGAGACGAGCGAGTAAAAGAACTAACGAACTTAAGTTGTTGGGCCCGGTCAGAGTTAAGCTCGTTAGGGTTTTATACAAGACACTATAAATACTTGATTTGTAGGTCTTGCACAACACACAACTTAAACACTATAAATACTATTTTAAGAATGCTTAGCACAAGCTAATTCCATAAGAAGTGCAATAATGCTTATCTCGAAGTTAATGCAAAAAGGAAAGTGTTAGAATGGTTTCGTGCACATTAAATATATTTGTGTCGGATAAATCCCAGATTCAGTTTCAGATACTGTATTACGGAGAGTTGCAACAGTTAATAAAACAGTAATAAAAAGACACAAATTTTAAAGTGGTTCGGATACAATTGTACCCTACATCCACAGGGGCCTGCAAATGAAATTAACTATTTTTTAGTTTTACGAATACAATAATAGGACTTAATAAAAATACGAAGAATCCCTCTTGTGGCTGTTGTCTTTCCTCTTATTATTGTAATAAACAAACCTTTTTCATATTAATGATAAAATACCTTGGCATTCTATATCTTTGTCCCTTTGTCACAAGCATATATATATATATTCCTTACAGTTATTACAAGTACGAGTAATTGATCGTTAGTATCGTGAGATATTTACTTTAGTATTATAACTGTTAAACGTGTTCGTAGTCAAAGGGTTACACCACCAATGAGGATATCGGCCTTTCCCATTAAGAGACTAGCACTTAGTGTATGCGTACTGCATCTCATCAGTAAACGGTACTGTGATATCGGCATGCATAAGTGGTTCCCAATAATCGAGTAGAGATATCTATGGTATAGTTGTACAACATTCGTCCTTATGGCCTAGACATCACCGTGACTTCACTAGAGGACCAGCTGTATCGTGACCTGTGCCTGAGTTCCACCTAGGACCACCCCAAGGGCCAGTGTTCGTGTAGTCCGAAATCTAGTGGGAGGTCTGTGCATTGTAGTCGGGGATTCGATCGCTAGAATAGTCTTGGATGTCCTGTGTGTTCTTATAGTTTGTAATCTCTCTAAGTCTCTGATTTGTAGGTGTTGCACAACCCACAACTTAAACACGAAACCCTAGTGCATTCGTAATAAACGTACATGTTAAAAAACATGCGCCAAAGTGCATACACAACAACGTTCTTAAAACCACGAACTACAATACTAGGACTTTAACGCATCAACAAACAACAGCAAAAACACTAGATAAAAAAGACACAGTGGAGTGTAGAAATAAAACTCTACGTTTACGTTTACGTGAATTTTTTTTCGGATTAAATTATATTTCTATATTAATTGGTGGATTTGGTATCTTATAGGTACAAATCGAAAATTAGGTGTCCAGGAAGCAAAAATCATCAAAAAGTAAAAAAAGAGTTGCAATAAGGAAAATAAAATCAAATTAGAAAAGAGATTCCCCGAACATCTTTGGTAGTGTCTACGAAGTCGATCATAACTTTCTCATGTGGACTCCAAATCAAGTGGTTTTGGTGGCATTGGAAAGCTATTTCAGCTGGCTACAAATCCTGTCTAATGGCAAAATTCCAAATTCGGACTCGAACATGGTCAAAATTGGATTCCAAAAGTGATCGTGAAAATACGTACTATAGTTCGAGGACATGAATGCGCATCAAGAAACATGTGCAAAAACACTCGCTAGAAGAGATACGCACATAAGTAAAAGTACAAAAGCATGCAAAAAAGTACTCACGCAAAAGTGGATTCGCAAAAAGGATCATGAAAACACAAACTACAATGCTAGGACATTAATACAAATCAACAAACATGCATATGCATACTCGCTAAATGGACATGCACAAATGTACGTGTAAAAAAACATGCGCAAAAGTGCATTCCCAACAACGTTCTTAAAAACACGAACTACAATACTAGGACTTTAATACGCATCAACAAACAACAGCAAAAACACTAGATAAAAAAGATACAATGGAGTATAGAAATAAAACTCCACGTTTACGTTTACGTGGATTTTTTTCGGATTAATTTATATTTCTATATTAATTGGTGGATTTGGTATCTTATTGGTACAAATTGAAAATTAGGTGTCCAGGAAGCAAAAATGATCAAAGAGTAAGAAAAGAGTTGCAATTAGGAAAATAAAATCAAATTAGAAGAGAGAATCCCCCAACACCATTGATAGTGTCCACAAAGTCGAGCATAAGTTTCTCATCTGGACTCCAAATCAAGTGGTTTCGGCGGCATGCGAAAGCTATTTCAGCTGGCTACAATTCCTGTCTAATGGCGAAATTCCAAATTCAGAGTCGAACATGGTCGAAATTGGATTCTAAAAGCGATCGTGAAAATACGTACTATAGTTCGAGGACATGAATGCGCATCAAGAAACGTGCAAAAAAACACTCGCTAGAAGAGATACGCGCATAAGTAAAAGTACAATACCATGCACAAAAGTACTCACGCAAAAGTGGATTCGCAAAAAGGATCATGAAAACACAAACTACAATCCTAGGACATTAATACAAATCAACAAACATGCATATGTATAATCGCTAAATGGACATGAACAAACGTACATGTAAAACAAGATGCGCAAAAGTGCATTCCCAACAACGTTCTTAAAAACACGAACTACAATACTAGGACTTTAATACGCATCAACAAACAACAGCAAAAACACTAGATAAAAAAGATACAACGGAGTGTAGAAATAAAACTCTACGTTTACATTTACGTGGATTTTTTTCCGGATTAATTTATATTTCTATATTAATTGGTGGATTTGGTATCTTATAGGTACCAATAAAAAATGAGGTGTCCAGGAAGCAAAAATGATCAAAGAATAAGAAAAGAGTTGCAATTAGGAAAATAAAATCAAATTAGAAGAGAGAATCCCCGAACACCTTTGGTAGTGTCCACGAAGTCGAGCATAACTATCTCATCTGGACTCCAAATCAAGTGCTTTCGGCGGCATTGGAAAGCTATTTCAGCTGGCTACAATTACTGTCTAATGGAAAAAATCCAAATTCGGACTCGAACATTGTCAAAATTGGATTCCAAAAGCGATCGTGAAAATACGTACTATAGTTCTAGGACATGAATGCGCATCAAGAAACGTGCACAAAAACACTCGCTAGAAGAGATACGCGCATAAGTAAAAGTACAAAACCATGCACAAAAGTACTCACGCAAAACTGGATTCGCAAAAAGGATCATGAAAACACAAACTACAATCCTAGGACATTAATACAAATCAACAAACATGCATATGCATACTCGCTTAATGGACATGCAGAAACGTACATGTAAAAAAACATGCGCAAAACTGCATTCCCAACAACGTTCTGAAAAACACGAACTACAATACTAGGACTTTAATACGCATCAACAAACAACAGCAAAAACACTAGATAAAAAAGATACAGTGAAGTGTAGAAATAAAACTCTACGTTTACGTTTACGTGGATTTTTTTTTCGGATTAATTTATATTTCTATATTAATTGGTCGATTTGGTATCTTATAGGTACAAATCGAAAATTAGGTGTCCAGGAAGCAAAGATGATCGAAGAGTAAGAAAAGAGTTGCAATTAGGTGAATAAAATCAAATTAGAAGAGAGAATCCCTGAACATCTTTTGTAGTGTCCACGTAGTCGAGCATAAGTTTCTCATCTGGACTCCAAATCAAGTGGTTTTGGTGGCATTCGAAAGCTATTTCAGCTGGCTACAATTCCTGTCTAATGGCAAAATTCCAAACTCGGAGTCGAACATGGTCAAAATTGGATTCCAAAAGCGATCGTGAAAATGCGTACTATAGTTCGAGGACATGAATGCGCATCAAGAAACGTGCACAAAAACACTCGCTAGAAGAGATACGCACATAAGTAAAAGTACAACAGCATGCACAAAAGTACTCACGCAAAAGTGGATTCGCAAAAAGGATCATGAAAAACTTTAAATTTTGTGTCTTTTTATTACTGTTTTACTAACTGATGCAACTCTCCGTAAAACAGTAACTGAAACCGAATCTGGGATTTATCCGACACAAATATATATTTAGTTTGCACGAAATAATTCTAACACTTTCCTTTTGGCATTAACTTCGAGCTAAGCATTATTGCTCTTCTTATGGAATTAGCTTGTGCTAAGCATTCTTACTTTCCTTTTGACATTAGCTTTTAGCTAAGCATTCCTACTTTACTTTTGGCATTAGCTTAAAGCTAAGTATTATTCCTCTCCTTATGAAATTAAATTGTGCTATGCATTCTTACTTTCCTTTTGGGCATTAGCTTCGAGCTAAGCATTTTCCTCTCGTTATGGATCTAGCATGTGCTAAGCATTCTTACTTTCGTTTTGGCATTAGCTTCGAGCTAAACATTAGTCCTCTTCTTATCGAATTGGTTTATTTATTTATTTATTTTTATTACATATTATTTTATTTTTATATTTTCTTATGAAATTTGCTTGTGTTAAGCATTCTTACTTTCCGTTTGGCATTAGATTCGAGCAAAGCATTTTTCCTCTCCTCGTGGAATTAGCTTGTGCGTAGCATTCTTATTTCCTTTGGGCATTAGCTTTGAGCTAAACATTCTTACTTTCCTTTTGGCATTAGCTTGGAGCTAAACATTATTCCTCTCCTTATGGAATTAACTTGTACTAAGAAATCTTACTTCTTTTTTTGGCATTAGCTCCGAGCTAAGCATTATTCATCTTCTTAAGGAATTTGCTTGTGCTAGGCATTCTTACTTTCCTTTTGGCATTAGCTTTGAGCTAAGCATTCTTACTTTCCTTGTAGCATTAGCTTCGAGCTAAGCATTATTCCTCTCCTTATAGAATAAGCTTGTGCTAAGCATTCTTAATTTCCTTTTGGCATTAGCTTCGAGCTAAACATTATTCCTCTCCTTATGGAATTAACTTGTGCTAAGAAATCTTACTTCCTTTTGGCATTAGCTTCGAGCTAAGCATTACTCTTCTTCTTAAGGAATTTGCTTGTGCTAAGCATTATTACTTTCCTTTTAGTATTAGCTTTGAGCTAAGTATTCTTACTTTCCTTTTGGCATTAGCTTCGAACTAAGCATTATTCCTCTTCTTATAGAATTTGCTTGTGGTAATCATTCTTACTTTCCTTTTGACATTAGCTTCGAGCTACTGGGATTTCATCTAAGTCGTTCATCTATGCGATGCTGACTTTGACTTTATCCTCATTCGTCTGATGCTTTTTGTCTTGAGAGATAGTGGTCCACCTGTATACCAAATTAACTTTGATTTAACTTATATAAAAACAAAAGAAAAAACTAATAAATAATAAATACTAAGTGTCCATATCTTGAGGCCAGCCCCAACCCAATCGTACTGCCATATATTTGATATTTGGTTCAAAATAACTGATGAGTGGATGAGCAACAGAATAACTGATGAGTGGATGAGCAACGAACTTACTCCATCAAGAAACGTGCACAAAAACTTTCGCTAGAAAGATACGCACATAAGAAAGAGTACAAAATCATGCACAAAAGTACTCACGCAAAAGTGCATTCGCAAAAAGGATCATGAAAACACAAACTACAATCCTAGGACATTAATACAAATTAGCAAACATGCACAAGCACACTCGCTCAAATGGACATGCACAAACGTACATGTAAAAAAACATGCGCAAAAGTGCATTCGCAACAACGTTCTTAAGAACACGAACTACAATACTAGGACTTTAATACGCATCAACAAACAACAACAAATACACTAGATAAAAAAGATACAGTGGAGTGTAGAAATAAAACTCTACGCTTACGTTTACGTGGATTTTTTTTTTTGGATTAATTTATATTTCTGTTTGAATTGGTGGATTTGGTATCTTATAGGTACAAATAGAAAATTAGGTGTCAAGGAAGCAAAAATGATCAAAGAGTAAGAAAAGAGTGGCAATTAAGAAAATAAAATCAAATTAGAAGAGAGAATCCCTCAACATCTTTGGTAGTGTACTTCCACGAAGTCGAGCATAACTTTCTCATCCGGACTCCAAATCAACTGGTCCCGCCGGAATTAGAAAGCTATTTCAGCTGGCTACAATTCCTATCTAACGGCAAAAACCCAAATTCGGACTCGAACATGGTCAAAATTGGATTCCAAAAGCGATCATGAAAATACGTACTACAGTTCGAGGACATGAATGCGCATTAAGAAACGTGTTCAAAAACTCTCGCTAGAAAGATACGCACATAAGTAAGAGTACAAAAGCATACACAAAAGTACTCACGCAAAAGTGCATTCGCAAAAAGGATCATGAAAACACAAACTACAGTCCTAGGACATTAATACAAATCAACAAACATGCACATGCACACTCGCTCAAATGGACATGCACAAACGTACATGTAAAAACACATGCGCAAAAGTGCTTTCGCAACAACTTTCTTAAAAACAAGAACTACAATACTACGACTTTAATACGCATCAACAAACAACAGCAAAAACACTAGATAAAAAAGATACAGTGGAGTCTAGAAATAAAACTCTACGTTTACGTTTACGTGGATTTTTTTCCGGATTAATTTATATTTCAGTTTGAATTGGTGGATTTGGTATCTTATAGGTACAAATCGAATATTTGGTGTCCAGGAAGCAAAAATGATCAATGAGTAAGAAAAGAGTTGCAATTAGGGAAATAAAATCAAATTAGAAGAGAGAATCCCTCAACATCTTTGGTAGTGTACGTCCACGAAGTCGAGCATAACTTTCTCATTCGGAGTCCAAATCAACTGGTTCCGGCGGCATTAGAAAGCTGCTTCAGCTGGCTACTATTCCTGTCTAACGGCAAAAATCCAAATTCGGACTGGAACATGGTCAAAATTGGATTCCAAAAGCGATCATGAAAACACGCACTACAGTTCGAGGACATGAATGCGCATCAAGAAACGTGCACAAAAACTCTCGATAGAAAGACACGCACAAAAGTAAGAGTACAAAAACATGCACAAAAGTACTCACGCAAAAGTGCATTCGCAAAAAGGATCATGAAAACACAAACTACAATCCTAGGACATTAATACAAATCAACAAACATGCACAAGCACACTCGCTCAAATGGACATGCACAAACGTACATGTAAAAAAATATGCGCAAAAGTGCATTCGCAACAACGTTCTTAAAAACACGAACTACAATACTAGGACTTTAATACTCATCAACAAACAACAGCAAAAACACTAGATAAAAAAGATACAGTGAAGTGTATAAATAAAACTCTACGTTTACGTTTACGTGATTTTTTTTTTTTTGAATTAATTTATATTTCTGTTTGAATTGGTGGATTTAGTATCTTATAGGTACAAATCGAAAATTAGGTGTCCAGGAAGCAAAAATGATCAATGAGTAAGAAAAGAGTTGCAATTAGGAAAATAAAATCAAATTAGAAGAGAGAATCCCTCAACATCTTTGGTAGTGTACGTCCACGAAGTCGAGCATAACTTTCTCATCCGGAGTCCAAATCAACTGGTTCCTGCGGCATTAGAAAGCTGTTTCAGCTGGCTACAATTCCTGTCTAACGGCAAAAATCCAAATTCGGACTGGAACATGGTCAAAATTTGATTCCAAAAGCGATCATGAAAATACATACTACAGTTCGAGGACATGAATGCGCATCAAGAATCGTGCACAAAAACTCTCGCTAGAAAGACACGCACATAACTAAGAGTACAAAAACATGCACAAAAGTACTCACGCAAAAGTGCATTCGCAAAAAGGATCATGAAAACACAAACTACAATCCTAGGACATTAATACAAATCAACAAACATGCACAAGCACACTCACTCAAATGGACATGCACAAACGTACATGTAAAAAAATATGCGCAAAAGTGCATTCGCAACAACGTTCTTAAAAACACGAACTACAATACTAGGACTTTAATACGCATCAACAAACAACAGCAAAAACACTAGATAAAAAAGATACAGTGAAGTGTATAAATAAAACTCTACGTTTACGTTTACGTGAATTTTTTTTTTTAATTAATTTATATTTCTGTTTGAATGGGTGGATTTAGTATCTTATAGGTACAAATCGAAAATTAGGTGTCCAGGAAGCAAAAATGATCAAAGAGTAAGAAAAGAGTGGCAATTAGGAAAATAAAATCAAATTAGAAGAGAGAATCCCTCAGCATCTTTGGTAGTGTACGTCCACGAAGTCGAGCATAACTTTCTCATCCGGAGTCCAAATCAACTGGTTCCTGCGGCATTAGAAAGCTGTTTCAGCTGGCTACAATTCCTGTCTAACGGCAAAAATCCAAATTCGGACTCGAACATGGTCAAAATTGGATTCCAAAAGCGATCATGAAAATACATACTACAGTTCGAGGACATGAATGCGCATCGAGAATCGTGCACAAAAACTCTCGCTAGAAAGACACGCACATAAGTTAGAGTACAAAAACATGCACAAAAGTACTCACGCAAAAGTGCATTCGCAAAAAGGATCATGAAAACACAAACTACAATCCTAGGACATTAATACAAATCAACAAACATGCACAAGCACACTCGCTCAAATGGACATGCACAAACGTACATGTAATAAAACATGCGCAAAAGTATATTCGCAACAACGTTCTTAAAAACACGAACTACAATACTAGGACTTTAATACGCATGAACAAACAACATTTAAAACACTAGATAAAAAAGATACAGTGAAGTTTATAAATAAAACTCTACGTTTACGTTTACGTGGATATTTTTTTTGGATTAATTTATATTTCTGTTTGAATTGGTGGATTTGGTATCTTATAGGTACAAATCGAAAATTAGGTGTCCAGGAAGCAAAAATGATCAAAGAGTAAGAAAAGAGTGGCAATTAGGAAAATAAAATCAAATTAGAAGAGAGAATCCCTCAACATCTTCGGTAGTGTACGTCCACGAAGTCGAGCATAACTTTCTCATCCGGAATCCAAATCAACTAGTTCCAGCGGCATTAGAAAGCTGTTTCAGCTGGCTACAATTCCTGTCCAACGGCAAAAATCCAACTTCGGACTCGAACATGGTCAAAATTGGATTCCAAAAGCGATCATGAAAATACGTACTACAGTTCGAGGACATGAATGCGCATCAAGAAACGTGCACAAAAACTCTCGCTAGAAAGACACGCACATAAGTAAGAGTACAAAAACATGCACAAAAGTACTCACGCAAAAGTGCATTCGCAAAAAGGATCATGAAAACACAAACTACAATCCTAGGACATTAATACAAATCAACAAACATGCACAAGCACACTCGCTCAAATGGACATGCACAAACGTACATGTAAAAAACATGCGCAAAAGTACATTCGCAACAACGTTCTTAAAAACACGAACTACAATACTAGGACTTTAATACGCATCAACAAACAACGGCAAAAACACTAGATAAAAAAGATACAGTGAAGTGTATAAATAAAACTCTACGTTTACGTTTACGTGGATATTTTTTTTGGATTAATTTATATTTCTGTTTGAATTGGTGGATTTGGTATCTTATAGGTACAAATCGAAAATTAGGTGTCCAGGAAACAAAAATGATCAAAGAGTAAGAAAATAGTGGCAATTAGGAAAATAAAATCAAATTAGAAGAGAGAATCCCTCAACATCTTTGGTAGTGTACGTCCACGAAGTCGAGCATAACTTTCTCATCCGGAGTCGAAATTAACTGGTTCCAAAGTTGTTTCAGCTGGCTACAATTCGTGTCTAACGGCAAAAATCCAAATTCGGACTCGAACATGGTCAAAATTGGCCAAAAGCGATCATGAAAATACGTACTACAGTTCGAGGACATGAATGCGCATCAAGAAACGTGCACAAAAACTCTCGCTAGAATTTTCTGAATTTTTTTATCAATTAAAGCCCAATTCATATATTCGATCCATTAATCAATAATATTCAATAAATAAGTGTTTGATTAATTAATTAATTTAAATGTTAAATTAGTTTCATTAATAGAACACATGTATAATAGTGATTATACTTCAACTTAATTAATTGTACCTTAATCTTATTTGATTGATTTATGTTGATTAAGGTCCTTTAATTATTTTGAAAATCAATTCCTCATAGTTAATTATTGTAATTAATTATATTTTAGGTTGAATGTTCCTCTCAGGACAATATGCGTTTCCATATACCTTTAGAGAACATAGTTGTAGGAATCCAATCGACCCGTCCAATAATTCTGATGAGATAACAATAAAACAATAATAAATCCCTCATTCTTGATTTATTAAGAATTATTTCAAGCTATAAAGAAACACCAATCTGTTGAATTTTTCTTTCCTTCTACCAACGGTTAAATTATGTGTAGCCCCTTGCAATAGTGCAGTAAGCCGTGTTAGCGGGGAGTGTTATGGTAGGGTAAGCTGTAATTTAATTGACATAATGATGAAGGTAGCCATATAAAGGGTTATGCTAGATTAACGTGGTTGGCTAGATTAACTAGGGCTGCATTGGTTTGGTATAATTAGTTCTATGAGCATCTTTGACTGGTAGGTTAGACTTGACACACGAATATTTTGAATTCGCTAGATTAACTTAGGTCATTATCAAGTGTGAGGAAAATATATCTTTAGGGTCATATAACGATATGATTGATGGAGATCTACCTTTGGACAAATATAATCGGGCTAGATTAACTATGGGTTACATTTGCCTATTGGACCTAAAGCCCATTAAAAGAAAAATAAGTTTTCTCGTTTGTCTGCTAGAGGAAAGTGGAATTCGATAAAATTTAGTGGGAGTATAATTTAATGATAAAAGTCCAAATCTTCAATTGCATTCATTAATAACGAATTATCTTTTATAAGTCTGCTTAAAGCTTTTCAGTATAAATGCTAAGAATCTTTTATCGTCGATTCTCGACATCAACAAAACTTAATGGCAACAATTACCTTGATTGGCTCAATAAACATTCATTTGGTGCTTTTGCTCCAAGATCTATTGTGCGTACTCAAATATACCCTAACCAAACTTTATGATAACTCGACTCACTAGGAAACCACCACTTATTAGCAGTGGAAGAAGGGTGTCCATTATGACCAAATACTATATGATAGCATGTAGTCGCCTGAGTTAGCAAGGAATTATGAGAATCATCTGTATGTTGTTGACATATAGGCTTACATCGAGATCGTGTGTAGTGAGAGCATTATGGCAATGAGGTTGGTGACGACTAAGGAGTTGATGTCTGTTAGACTACGCGAAAGGACTCCGGTCCGTGAGCATGGTTTAAGATGACTCGCTCCCAAAGAAGTTGCGTGACCTCAATGTTGTTCTCCCACCAGAGTTCTCGGTGAATCTCATGCTTCCATCACTTACTACCTCTTATGAAACGTTCATAATTAATTTCAATGAGAATATGGTTGAATCTTTTTTTTTTGAAAGAGATGGTCAACATGTTGAAATACGAGTCAGTTATAAAGGAAGAAACGTTTGTTTTGCCGTCGACACCTTCTATATCTTTTTTTCTAAGAATAGTTCAAAGTGGAAGAAGAGGGTAAAAGGAAAATAGTTTCTAGTCGAGCAAACAATAGACTAGGGGTGAATCGAGTATTCGCAAGACTAAGGAAAACAAGCATATAAGTGATGCTTGCTTAAGGACCTCTTGGTCTTTACTGAAATAATAACCTAATTAATATGAATTATATATGTCTTAATGAATTATATGTTTGTGGTTTTAATTTTGGGCTTTAAAAGATAAAGTTCTTGATGAGCACTAATTGAATTTCAGTTTCGTAGCCTCTGTTTGTATTGCATGTCTCATCGGGTAATCCCTAAGATAAAATTATGAAATTCCATGTTAGTCTAGATCTTTCGGTTAGCTTCATGTTGATATAAATTATGCATAAATCGGATTTATATTGAATAAGTTATGAACCATTTTCTGAAACTGCACAGAGAGTTGTAACATATGAAATTAAATTAATTATTACAAAGAAGAAAACGCGAAGCGCGCAAAATACGATATGAAGATTAAGTGAAAATATTTAAAATATATGGTATAACTCTATTTCATGGATCGCAATCTACTACGCCATGTGAATCTTCTGCAAAATAACTAACTTAACTACAAACACGGTAGCTGAGAAGTAACACAATAGATATTCAAATAACCTGCAAGTTTATCACCAACGGCGTTCAATTAGTGATGCATATTACTCAAACAACAATACAACTTATCAATATTGCAAAAGAGATAAGATTTATACGCCCCTACCAATACCGATACCAATACCGATACCAATACCAATAGTGATACGAATACTGATACTAATAATGATACTGATACTGATACTAATATCGATACTAATATTGAAACAGATACTACTACTGACATTGATACTGATACTTATACTTATACTTATACTACTGATACCGATACTGATACTGATACTATTATCGATATTAATATTGATACTACTACAGATACTGATACTGATACTAATATTGTTGGGGATCGTGCATGTATACGCAGCGGAATTTAAAAATTTTAGATCGAACTAGTTTCGATCACATGCATAAATTAATCACATAGTCAACGTACCTTAACGCTTCCGCCATACATATGGTAATTATCGATTTTATTAAAAACATGTAAAACCGAAAATTATAAAACATGCTTGTTCATCATTCAATAAAATCGAAACACGTAATCACATATTACTCATGCTCATAAATTAAAATTCATACAAACATGATCTAATCAATTTACGAAAGTTTCGATTTAATTACCTGTTGTAGCGTGAGATTTCGACGAATCGAAAACTAGAACTCAAACACGTACAAGTTGCGTTATACAACTCCTAGGGGCTGCAGGAACACCACCAAACAGCAGCTGGTCCGAAGGTGAGGCGACGGCGGCGCGTGGCAGTCAGCGGCGGCGGCGCGTGGGCTGTGCAGCGGCGTGGCAATTCCGTCGGGGCAGCAGCTCCTCTCCAATTAGGTTTCACCTCGAATAAACGAATCTCCCCCTACTGTAGCACTAGATACAAAGGGGTTAGATAACAAGGGAAATACGATAGAGAGAGGAGAGGAAAACCGGCGGATTCCGGCGGCGGACGGCGCCGGTGCGGCGGGGCAGCGGTGGCCGAGAGGCTTGACGGCTAGGGCTGGACGGCTAGGGTTTTTGGGTGTAAAAATCTGATCTCAAACTCTTGTTTGAGGTCTATTTATACTTAGGGTTCTCAACCCTTGTGGGCTTAAGTCATTGGGCTTGACCCACTGATGCATTAAGTCCATTCCCTCGTCGGCCTCGTTTCTAACAAACGATCGTTCACAAAATTATAACGAAATTATATTTGTGACGAGCTTAAAGTCCTCGTCGATACGAGTGCCTCTTCGAAATTTCCAATTTCCAAAATTGGAAACTTCCTCTTCAGTGCACCTGCTAAATCGGGAAACTTCCCAATCTAGAAAGTTCACTAGATTCCGCATTTCTCTCTTTCTCCACGCTTATTCCGATTCGCAATCCACAATCACGAATCTTGGACTCAATCATATTGACCTCTAACTTTGCAAAGATTAACATATTAACCTATGCTCATTGTTATCAAGGATCCGTATTACACGAGAAGTGTGACCCTCAATGGTTCAGGTGTATGCTAGCCGTGGGCTCACAACTCTTTGTGATTCGAAGAACACATTGTTCTTATACGAACTCCTCCCAACAGTCCCGATTAGAGTAAAACTCATTTTACCTAATCCCCGATCAAATCGGTGCCCAACGAATCAAGATTGGCGTCTAGCAACTACGCATCATGATTCCCTAGATACAAGTGAAGTGCCTGCAAGAACCTTATGATATAGTTAGCGTACAGTACGATCCCTTCGCAGCGTATGTCCCGATTGACTAGGCATTGGTTCACCGAGACCTCTTATAAAGTTCAATAACCGTGCGAACGATCTAGGTATTATAAATCCGTTCATGTGCGACTTAGGGAAACACATTTCCCTAATCACCCCACTATCAACTCTGGCCAGAGATTCCTTGGATTATAAACCGTCTGAACACACAAGACATCCATGACTACTCAAGCGCTCGAATCCCCTACTACAATGCACAGACTTCACACTAGATTTCGGATTGCACGAACGTTGGCCCTTGGAGTGGTCCGCTGTGGGACTCAGGGACAGGTCACGATACAATCGGTCCTCTAGTGAAGTCACGGTGATGTCTGGGTCTTAAGGACTAATGGTGTACAACTATATCTTAGAAACCTATTACTCGATGAATGAGAACCACTTATAGATTTCTAGGGCGAGGGAGTTCAGTGAACTCATCTAGTATGAGCACCCACTCAAGTATGTCGATGTCACAACACCGAGGACTGATGAGACACAGTACACATACATTAAGTGCTAGTCTCAAAAGGGAAAGGCCGGTATCCTCATTATTGGCGTAACCCATCGACTAGGAACAAGGTTTAACAGTTACATTACATTGCTGAGTTATCTCACGATTCTACTAGATCAACTCACAGTAATAGAGTAACTCGTTAGGACTATATCTATGCTACTTGCATGGGATAAGAGATATAGAATGCCAAATGAAATGTTTTATTATTACGAACGAAAAACGATTGTTTTATTACAAGGTAAAAGAGAAAGACCACAGCCACAAGTTGGCTTGTTGGTCACCTACTCCAACAATCTCCCACTTGACCTAAAGCCAACTACTCATAAATCTAAGTCCCATCGACTCTCGATGTTTCTCGTGGACTGATCCTGACAATGGCTTGGTGAAGGGATCTGCAATATTGTCCTCCGAGGTGACTCTGTCTAGCTTGACTTCACCTCTCTCTATGATCTCTCGGATCACATGGTATTTTCTCACCACATGCTTTGAATTCTGATGAGCTCTTGGTTCCTTAGCTTGCGCTACGGCTCCGTTATTATCGCAGTACAACCGTACTGGATCGCTAGCGTTCGGAAATACACCCAACTCTTGGATGAATTTCCTAATGCATGACCCTTCCTTCGAAGCATCTGATGCTGCAATATATTCAGCCTCGGTGGTGGAATCAGCCGTCGTGCCTTGTTTGGAACTCTTCCAACACACGGCACCCCCGTTGACTTTGAATATATACCCGAGTTTGACTTCGAGTCATCCACGTCCGATTGAAAACTAGAATCCGTGATATCTTCTTGTGACGCTCACAACGTACGCAATATCAGGTCGTGTACATAGCATGCCATACATTATGCTTCCTATAGCGGATGCATAAGGTGTCCTTTTGTTGGAAACAAAGCATACGAGGAGATGAGGCAAACAACTTCATGGACCCGGTCCAATACTTAAGCCCACTAGAGTTGAGAACCCTAATACAAATAAAAAATTAAGAGGAGTTGAAATAAGATTTCAACTTCCCTTAAACCCTTTTCACAGACTCTAGTTGTCAATCGGATGTTGATAAGTGTTCATTTTGCATGATTTTCACTTATTAATTCTTCGAGTTTTGGTCTTCGTTCGTCTGAGTTTTCGGATTTATTTGTATATATTATGTTGTTTTTGTTTTTATTATATTTTAGGTAAAGATAAGCTATTTTTGCCGATTAGAAACGATTTTGGAAGCGAAGCAGAAAATCAAACCAAACAGTGCAAAAGTGCATTGTCGCGGATTGTGGCAGTGTTTGGTATTTCACGCATAACTTTCGCATACGACCTCCTATTGAGCTAATTCAAGCGACCTTAGAACGATAACTTAAAGATCTACAACGTTTGTAATATGCAAAATTATCAAATTCGGGCTACAAAAGGGTAAAAATAGTGTTTGAAGTTGACGCAAAAGCCAGATCACGATCCACCCTTCCTGTTTCGCGATCTGGGGGGTCTTACAGAAGGCCTTTTTTATCAGGACCCAGATCGCGATCCAGCTTTCATGTATCGCGATCAGGGGGTCTCACAGAACATTTTTTGAACAAGAACCATATTGCGATCCACAATTCCGTTCGCGATCTGGCAAGGCGGTGCTCAGTTTTCTAGGCTGCCAGGCCGCGACTAGGCACATAAATCGAGACCAGATATTTTGCTTTGTTTTCTTACTATAAATAGAAGGTCTTTTTTTCATTTTTATATCTCAAGTCCTCTTCTTCGATTTTTCTTCGGTTTCGCTAGTTCTTCGATGAGGGTTTCGACTCGGGTTTTTCATAAGCTTTTTCATTACGTTTAGTTTATGATTTCTCATGTTCTTCATTTTGATTCTATGTTTGTAATAAACTGAGCATTTTCTTTTAGGAAAATAAAACCTTGTATATTTTGATTTTGATTTCCAGATATGTGATCTATTTGTCTTTCTTTGATTCTGTTTATGTTTTCATGTATTATATGCTTTCGATTGTTTGGCCAACAATTGAATTGACTGTAAATGGGAAAGAACTCGAGAGACGATTTCCCGTTTGATTTTAGGAAAACATAGCTCAGGTTGTGGAAATGGAGACGTGATGGACCTCGGGTAGCCCTTAAGGATTTGACCTAAATGCTCTCTTAATACCAGGTTCTGAACGGAGACGTCGGACCTGTGGGTAGATTCTAACTACACTGGAGACAGGGGTTAGGGTATTTTAGTGTATGGGTTAGCGAATATAGAATTGACATTATATTATAATTTGTTGATCTTTATCGATAGTACATTGCTCGATTTTACCCTAGAAGCCATCACACGTCGGAATACCTCGCTTGTACTGGTGGACCGTTGTTTTTATTATTGTTTTTTGTCTTTCTAGCTTCATCCCCTACCCCTTTCGATTGTCTAGATAAACTATAGGATAGTGTAACTACGGTACTTGGTAGATTTAGGAACTAAATTCCCTGTGGATCGATATCTGGAATTCAATATTCTACAAAACGCGACACTGTACACTTGCGGTTTTACATACGTAGGTTTTATGCGTATCAAGTTTTTGGTGCCGATGCTGGGGAATTAGTTAATCTTGAATTTACTAATATCATTACCAACTATCCTTGCTTTAGTTTAGGCTTTTTTATTTACGTTGTTTTCATTTTGATTTTTTTCATGTTGATTTTTTTTTTTCATTTGTTTTAGTTGATCTGTATACATTGATGGCCTCAATTTATGATCTCTCTATTTGGGAGCTTCAATCTACAACCGATTACATTCAACAAGAGTTGGAGAACATTAAAAGACATCGAAGGTTGAACCCAGAAAATGGAATTGGACAGACAAATGAGCACGTGTGCTATTTACAAGACGAACTCCTCTTTTTTGTCAATATTTTCAAACAATTTCAGAGATGTGACAGTCCAAAACCCTATCCAACCATCCAATATGAAGACAACGGGGTATTTAGAGATTTTCGTACGAACGACGAGGCTGAGCACCTTGAGGGAATTTTCACTCCCAGTCTTGTAGATACTTTTGTGTGTGATGAGAGTGTGATGAAGATAATAGTAGATGCGGAATTTGACGAAGAAAATTCTATCCACACTATAACTACAGATTTGATTGTGCTCGAGAAGATGAGTATCAAATTTGAGGTAGAGCTTACTCCAAAGCTCGAATATCTTGCATACGAGTTTGAGAGATTGGTAGGCAATCAACCCATCCTAGTCTCCTAGCGACTGATTTCCAAAGCAAACGAAAAGTACCATGGGATGGGATGGTCGCTGCAAGATAGCAATATATTCCATGATTATAAAGTATGTATCAAGATTGATGGATGGATGCACAGTCTACAAGGTTTTGGATTGGACATAATCCGTCCAAATTCTGTCGTGCCGTCGACAGTAAAACAAGCGTTGAATGGGAGACAACCCATTACTTATTTCTCGTCATTTATTTTCTTTATTATTGTCATTTATGTTTTTTTCGGTTTAAAGCTAAATTTCATCCAGTTTTCTTGTTTTTTGCCGGTATCTCGTCCCCAAGGAAAGAAGAGTAAGAAGTCGGGAAGTCTAGACAACTCTGAGAAGTCGCCCTCGGTGCCAAAATCCACGGCACCCCGTGCAACCAAAGAACACTTTCGCAACCGTAGAACACTGATCAATCTGCGGCACGACTGTTCATGGCGTATTTCTTTCTCATATCTTTTATTTTTCGCATTAACGGCAATGCATGATTTAAGTTTGGCGGTGCGTTTAACTTATTTCCTCTTTGGTCTTTTGCATGCATATGATATTAGTTAGTTTCATTTATGTATTTCAATTTTTCGTATTGGTGTTATGTTTGTCACATGCATTTAATACATGATAGAGTCTAAGTTGCATTTCTGGATTATATTGAAGCAAAGCAGTTAATGAATTAATAAACTGGCTAGTTGATTTTAAAATTGAAGTTGTGCATAACTAGCTATTAATAGATGAACCTTCCGACTACGTTTCTGCAACTTATTTTGAGAGTCTTTCGAATCCTTTCCGATTAAGCATAAGCACACTTTTCTGAGGGGTATAATAGACTGTGGTTTGGGGGGTGAGATAGAATTGCACTATGTTTTCACGATTCGACTTGTTGGCTAACAGTTCAATAAAAGGTCTTTATGTTTTTACTTTCTATTGTTTTGTTGTATATATAAAAAATTGTATTGCCGAGATTCATGCTCTGATTTCCCGGCCTCTCTGACTCGAGCTAAACCCGTAGAGTGCACTTCGTCGCTTAGTCTCTTGAGCTAACTAGCATGAGGGTTTCCTGGACTAAAGTTCGATAAATGGGTAAAAGAGATAACATAGTGGTGTCGAGCCTTACACGAGTCACGATTGTATCGCATTTAAAAAAAAATTGTGATGAAAATCACCAAAAAAATTGTTGCTGTCATTTTTCTATTGAATAAATAGACCTAATTGTGCCCAATTCGAGTTTTTGAATTCAGAATCAAAACTTACTTTTCGTCCACATTTCTACTCATAACCCTCGATGATTGTGCTTATTGTTTGATTACGGATTCTTGATTCTATCTAATATTTTGGTGTAGAAACAACTAATTGCGTCGGTAGGGAAGTCGAATATCTTATGTCGTATGCTATTCTAAGATTTTAGGTTATCTAGCTCGTTTTATCTTTGAAATTAATTGCAATGCTTTGACCAATCCGGCAACTTTGTGGATGTGTTGTCCGAAAACCCTCACGAGACACAACTCGTCCTTTGGGGGTACCATGGGTTCAAAGGCTTGTTGCATACGCTTAATGCAATCGTGATTCCCTACGTTAGTGGCCCAGATTTAGTTTGTTGTTTTTATTCTTTTGTATTGTATTTTTGTTTTGATTTACTCGGGACGAGTAAAGATCTAAGTTTGAGGGTGTGATAAGTGTTCATTTTGCATGATTTTCACTTATCAATTCTTCGAGTTTTGGTCTTCGTTCGTCCGAATTTTCGGCTTTATTTGTATATATTATGATTTTTTTGTTTTATTTATATTTTAGGTAAAGATAAGCTATTTTTTCCGATTAGAAACGATTTTGGAAGCGAAGCCGAAAATCAAACCAAACACGTGCAAAAGTGCATTGTCGCGGATTGTGGCAGTGTTTGGTATTTCACGCATAACTTTCGCATACAACTTCTTATTATAATAGAAGGTCTCTTTTTCATTTTTACTCAAGACCTCTTCTTTGATTTTTCTTCGGTTTTCGCCTGTTCTTCGCGGGAAGCTTCGACGAGGGTTTCCACTCGTGTTTTTCATAAGCTTTTTCTTTACGTTTAGTTTATGATATCTTGTGTTATTCATTTTGATGCTATGTTTGTAATGATATGAGCATTTTCTTTTAGGGAAATGAAACCTTGTATATTTAAATTTTGATTTTCAGATATGTGATCTATTTGTCGTTCTTTGATTTTGTTTATGTTTTCATGTATTATATGCTTTCAATTGTTTGGCCAACTCGAGAGAGGATTTCCCGTTTGATTTTCGTAAAATATAGCTCGGGTTGTGGAAACGAACACGTGATGCACCACGGGTAGCCCTTAAGGACTTGACCTAAATGCTCACTTAATATCAGGTTCTGAACGGAGACGTCGGACTTGTGGGTAGACTCTAACTACACTGGAGACGGGGGTTACGGTATTTTAGTGTCTAGGTTAGCGAATATAGAATTGACATTAGATTCGAATTTGTAGATCTTTATCGAAAGTACATTAGTGGATTTTACCCTAGAAGCCATCACACGTCGTAATTCCTCGCTTGTACGGGCGAACCGTTGTTTTTATTATTATTTTTTCTTTCTAGCTTCATCCCCCACCTCTTTCGATTGTCTAGATAAAGTTTAGGATAGTATAATTACGGTACTTGGTAGATTTAGGAACTTAATTCCCTGTGGATCGATATCTGGAATTCACTATTCTACAAAACGCGATATTGTACACTAGCAGTTTTTCATACGTAGGTTTTACGCGTATCAAGTTTTTTTGCGCCGTTGCTGGGGAATTAGTTAATCTTGAATTTACTATTAGGGTTACCAACTATCCTTGCTTTACTTTATGCTTTTTTATTTTCTTTGTTTTCATTTTGATTTTTTTCATGTTGATTTTATTTTTCATTTGTTTTAGCAGATTTGTATCCATTGATGGCCTCAATTTATTATCTCTCTCTTTGGGAGCTTCAATCCACAACTGATTACATTCAACAAGAGTTGGAGAACATTGAAGGACATCGAAGGTTGAACCTAGAAAATGGAATTTGACAGACAATTGAGCACTTGTGCTATTTACAAGACGAACTCCACTTTTTGGCCAATATTTTCAAAAACATTCTGAGATGTCACAGTCCCAAACCCCATCCAACCATCCAATATGAAGACAACGAGGTGTTTACAGATTTTCGTATGAACGACGGGGCTGAGCACCTTGAGGGAATTTTCACTCCCAGTCTTGTAAATACTTTTGCGTGGGATGAGAGTGGGATGAAGATGATGGTAGATGCGGAATTTGACGAAGAAAATTATATCCACACTGTAACTCCGGATTTGATTGTGCTCGAGAAGATGAGTATCAAATTTGAGGTAGAGCTTACTCCAAAGCTCGAATATCTTGTTTACGAGTTTGAGAGATCGGTAGGCAAGCAACCCATCCTAGTCTCCTACCGATTGATTTCCAAAGCAAACCAAAAGTACCATGGGAGGGGATGGTCGCTGCAAGATTGCAATCTATTCCATTATATGATTGTAAAGTATGTACCAAGATTGATGGATGGATGAGCAATCCACAAGGTTTTGGATTGGAGATAATCCGTCCAAATTGTGTCGAGTCGTCGACAGTAAAACAGGCTCTGAATGAGAGGCAACCCCTTATTTATTTCTCGTCATTTATTTTCTTTGTTATTTTCATTTCTGTTTTTTTTGGTTTAAAGCTAAATTTCATCCATTTTTCCGGTATCTCGTCCCAAAGGAAAGAAGAATAGGAAGTCGGGAAGTCTAGACAACTCCGCGAAGTCCCCCTCGGTGGATTTACCCTAGAAGCCATCACATATCGGAATTCCTCGCTTGTACTTGCGGAACGTTGTTTTTATTATTGTTTTTTTTTTCTTTCTAGCTTCATCCCCCACCTCTTTGGATTGTCTAGATAAAGTTTAGGATAGTTTAATTACAGTACTTGGTATATTTAGGAACTTAATTCCCTGTGGATCGATATTTGGAATTCACTATTCTACAAAACACGATTTTGTACACTTGCGGTTTTTCATACGTAGGTTTTACGCGTATCAGATGTGGATGACTGACTCAAAGTCAACATCGGGTTTCATATTCAAAATCAATGGAGGTGTCGTGTGCTAGAAGAGTTCCAAACAACATACGGTGGCTGATTCCACCACTGAGGCTAAAACGTTGATGGATCAGATGGTGCAAAAGAGGTTGTTTGGATACAGAACTTTATCCAAGAGTTGGGTGTCATTTCAGGCGCAAATGATCTAGTAACTTTGTACTATGTTAACACTGAAGCCATGGATCAAGCTAAGGAACCGAGATCTCATCAGATGTCCAAGCACGTACTGAGGAATGTCATATGATCGGAGAGATCGTTGATAAAGGTGACGTCAAATTTGAGAGACTCACTTTAGAGGACAATATTGCAGATCCCTTCACCAAGCCTTTATCTGGATCGGTCCATGAGAGAGAGTTGACGGGGCTTAGATTTATGAGTGATTGTCTTTAGGTTAAGTAGGACATTGTTAGTGTAGCTGACCAACAAGCGAACTTGTGGTTGTGGTCTTTCTGTATTCTTGTAAAACAGTTTAATTCGTATTAATGAAATTAACTTTTTTAGCATTCTATATCTCTAATCCCATGCAAGCACATAGATATAGTCCTAACGAGTTACTATATTACTTTGAATGGATGCAGTAAAATCACGAGATGATTCAATATACGTAACTTAACTATTAAATTGTTTCGTAGTCGATGGGTTACGCCAATAATGCGGATACCGCCACTTCCCTTTTGAGACTAGCACTTAGTGTATGTGTACATCGTCTCATCAGGTGTTGTGACATCGGCATACATGAGTAATGGTAATACTAAAAAGTTGTGAATGTGTTATTTAAGAGAATATAGGTTCCATGTAATGTCCCCTTTAGGGTAATATTGTCTTTAAAAAGTGCCATAAAGAAATGTCACATCTGTAGGGTAGAATCAACATTTTTCGGGAAATATTTAATGTAGTAAAATATTTGGTGAAAAATCATACTGCAAGGGGTCTGTGTAAGACGAAAACAAACATCAGGGAAATTTTGGTAATTACAAATATGTGGGGTCGTCTTTCTTAATTTAGCCTAAGTTCACGTGGTTTTCGTAATTTATCCTAGTTAATATATACAACTTAAATTGATTTACACGTGTGACCATACATTATAAACTAACATAAAGGCTGATGCTAATGAAATCAGATCAATTTTCAGACAAAAGTCACTATAAAATGCTTATATGAATAATAAATGGAAAAATAAAAATTGATTGATTTTTTGTCTAAATCAGTCGAATATATTGTGATTTCAAAAAAAAACATAGAGATGTATAACATATATTTGATTCTTATAAAATTTACAAAAATAAATAATTTTATTTTACAAATATTTTAAAAAACGGAAATTAACAAAATAAATATATCTTATTATATATAATAATACGATGGGAAAATAGAAAACTTAAGAATATTTCACTAATTTAGATACATAAATTTTAAGTTAGACAAAAGAACTCATGCATTCCAATACAAAAAGATAGCGAGATGTATACAATGTTAAAGTATTTAATAATCAATTATTTACGCAATAATACCGTATATTAATATGTTTACTTTCATATAGTTTAAAATTTTAATTTTAAAATTAGTCAGAATATTTGTAGCTAAATGGACTGTAGTAAATATTTTATAATTGGTCATATATTAAATTATTAAAAAAGAATCGATATATTCTTTGGTCATATCATGTAAAATGTATAATATCAAATGATTTAATCTACAATATTTTTTTAATACAAATTCAAGTTTATGAATTAAAATACAAAATTTCCATAACAACACCAATCATGAAATTACAATAAGAAAAAAATTCAAATTAAATTTAACTAAATTAAAATTAAACTAATTACTATTAAAAGTAAATTCAAGAATATATCTATTTAGAGTTTTGCAAGAATAAAAAATATATTTATTGTTTGAAGTTGGTTAGATAATAAAACAAATGACATGGAAATAATTAAATAGTGGGAAGTGGTGATAACATATTTTTTGATGATTTATTTCCACCGATCATTTTGCCACATGAGATGAATTTGAGAACATGTCATCAATTGAAATTGCCAAATTTCAACCAATTATGTGTGTAAATCATCCTTTATATGTTATATAGATTCACTAAAAGGTAAAATTTGTGTCTTCTTTGTCTAAATGATTCTATTAATTTTCTAAATTGAATTTTTTCATGAATTTATTGACAACAAAAATAAATAATGAGTTTGCGTTATAATATATTAATTAAATAATTTGTCGAAAGTAAATATTGATAAATGGACACCAATAGACCACTACAAATATTAAAAAAAAAAAAAAAAAGGAATATCAAACATTCATTTTTCATGACAGTAATCAATGCTCTCAAGGCTAATGTTGCTTCTTCAGCTCCTATAGGAGTGTTCATAGTGGATTGTTTCTCCCTTATTAGCTCGTTTGATTTTTGCAATTTTTCCTTTGTTAGATGTTCTGGTAATTCTTTGACTCATTGTCTTGCTACTCGTTTTGATTTAAGTTGTACGGAAGGATCTAGCCTCCTGTCTAATTTGGCTAATTATGCATAATAATATCTTCGTCTCTCAAAAAAAAAAAAAAAAAAAAAAAAAAAGAATATAGAAGCAATTTCATATCATATTAAACTTTCCTCCTTATTTTAAATTGTCCCCATTTTATTCGAAATAGACAATTATTTTTTAGTGATCTATTTTTTTTATAATATAATTACCACTGATAAATCTGTGTCCAAAGACGAGGAGGAATTTCATTGCTAATCCAAAAACCATCTTCCTTAATAGACCATAGACAAATATTCCCATCTGCCTTTTCATTGTAACCTTCACAATAAAATGCAATGTGTTTATTAAAAACTTCATGCGCTTGATCCTTCGAACCCCATTTAAACCGGCAGAAAAACATGGTACTCAACCCATAATTCATTTTAAAATGCCAATTGAAGTCATCATTAAGGTTAAGTGTGTGATTACCAAGATCGTCATCTTTAGAGGCACAATGAATATTCAAAGGGAATGTACTATTTATGGGTAGTTTATTGACAATATGAACCTCGTACCCTTGTCCGGGCGAAGTTTTGCGCTCGATTTTGTCGAAGATTTGAATTTTTTCCTCGGTTCTTAGAGTTTTTCTTATTAGAGAAGAAATGGCCTTGGTTGAGTGGTTTAGGTATAGTGATAGGAGAAATAAAAAGAGGAGTCTCTTCATTTTATTTTGATATTTCAAAAAAGAAAAAAAAAAAAAAAAGAAAGAAGAAGCTAATTGTAATTCAATTAATCGGTGTTATTTGTTGATTTATAAGGAAATTATAAATCTTGATTGGTGATTATGTATTATACTAGAATGTGAATAATATTTCATTATGTCCTTTTGCTTACGTTTGTGCTACACAATCTTCGAGTCATGAAAATTTAGCTTTTGAAAGATTATTAATTATATTAATCCTGAAAATCGATAGTTATTAATTGATTTAATTGCAATATTACAATAATATTTAAGTGGTCATTGAAATATTTTTGTGATTTTGAAATGATATTCCTACTTTTACCACAAGTGTAAATTGTTTTGGTTATTACATTGCTTTTCGTGACTTGAACATTACTCACTATGTTACATCATTATTGTCTCTTTTAATCAAAAGTAGAGTGTATTAGCCTTATTATTTTTTTTAGGAAAAAATAGTATTTCTTCACGTGCGATGTACAGATAGTATTTCAAAAGTTCAAAAAAAAAAAAGTAAAATGACCAATTTAATACATTATTATAGCAATAATACACACACACACACACACACATATATATATATATATATATATATATATATATTAGGGTTGGTTTTTTTTTTTACTAAATTGCCCTACCAATCCGTTGCCCTACCATCCCATACCCTACTGTAATATTTTTGTTGGGCAACGGTACTCAATATTATTAAAATGGTATTATCCTACCGTACTGAAATATTATTAATAAATAAAATTTTATTTTAATAATTAATCTATTACATATAAAAAGTGAACATTGTATCCAAACTTACTAGTATTAGTTCAAATTAATTATATTCTTTAGTTATGTCAAAAATATTTTCAATTGCTTTCGTTAATGATATAATTGATGTTAAGAGTTTTTATGTTTTAATTTTATTCAAGAATTTTCTTTCTATTAAGTAAATTAAAAACATATACTTAGAATACTTGTATTTAAATTCTAGTTTTGAACATTTTAAACTTGTATTAAACTTCAATTGCTTTGAAAAAATTATATTCAATCTAGACTTAAATAGTAGATAGCATAAATTGGTAATTATCACTACCATACCCTACCGTATCGAACTTTTGGTATACCGGAGTTTTGATAGGGTAATGGAAATGAATTTCATAATACCGAAATTTTGGTAATGGTAGCGATTCGAGGGGTTTGGTGTGGTTGCCCTACCAAACCCACCCCTATAATTGTGCGGTTCCTAAAATCAAATCTGATGGGTCCACACCCAAAGGCCCATATCTACAAGCCCATAGAGGCACACAATTCAAGCCCAAATCGAATAAAGATAATAGTACAAGCCCAAGTCGGCTAAGGCCTAAACTGGCATGATCTAAACAGTTAGGCCCAAGTTGACCCATATTAAGTGGCTTAGGCCCATGAGAATATATATCTCCATATAAATACCCGGAAACCTCACAATTAAAGGTACGCAATTCATAACTCCCAAGCAGTCTCTTGTAGTCTCTCAATTCTTCTATCATACAAAGCTGACTTGAGCGTCGGAGGGTTTTCGCCGGGACCAATCCCGGCGCCCTAACGACTTTTTGTGATGCAGGTAGTGCCCACGCGAGGAATCAAGAAGTGCGAGGGAAGAATTGCAAAACGTGACGTGGAATCGTACCACATCATTTTGGCGCCGTCTGTGGGAAAACACTACCTGGTCATTGAGAATGAAGTAAAGAACATATGACGTTGGCAATGGCAAAGAGCAAAAGAAGTATCACTTCAAAAGGTCAATGGTCCCTTCGGAACAAGCGTTAACTCAAATTTGTGGAAATTCATTGATCACATTGACAAGTTCTCCAATGGCACGCCATTTCGCCACCACCGGCTCCTCATTGAACAAGTTTTTTATGCACTGCAGCCATTCAACAATTGTCATATGTTTGCAGGTTGACACTTTTGAGTTATCCTTACTGAAGTCGTCGGCGTCCACAAAGCAGCCGCCGTCCAAGCCGACATTATGCACTATAGGTACCAGCCGATGCAGCCTGAAAATGTCACCTTAGAACCGAGAAATTTGTGGAGTCCCTTTGATGCATGCACTCTAGCCCTTGTCGACTCCTCATAGAGCAATTTCTTTATGCACTACAAGTCTACAACCATTCTATAATTTATCAGCTATTTGCAGGTTGACATCTTTTGACTTGTCATTACTCAAAACGCGATGCACAAAGCAACCTCCGTCCAAGCCGACACATTGACCATTTATACCCGCTAATGCGGCCTAAAAACGCCACCTTGAAATGTCATCACCAATGGCGGCATTTTTTGAGTTGTCATCTCCCGATGCGGTATTGTTTGAACTGCCGTCATCCAACCTTTGAATCAGCCGTTTCACGAGCCACCACCTTGCGAAGCACCATCTCGAAATTATGATATATGGTTACATCTCTTTGCAGGTTACCTTTTGACATGTCATTATCAAAACGCGATGAACAAAGCAACCGCCGTCCAAGCCGGCACTATGCACCGTTTCTACCCGCCAATACGGCCCAAAAACGCCACTTTGGCACACAAGCCACCACCTTGTGAAGCACCATCTCAAAATTATGATATATGGTTACATCTCTTTGCAGGTTGACACCTTTTGAAATTTCATCACCATTGACATCATTTTTTGAGTTATCGTCTCCCCATGCGGTATCGTTTGAATTGCAGTCACCCAACCTTGGAAGCAGCCGTTTTACGAGCAACCACCTCACGAATCATCATTTCGAAATTGTGATATATGATTACATCTCTATGCAGGTTGACACCTTTTGAAATCTTATCACCATTGACAACATTTTTTGAGTTGTCGTCTCCCCATGCGGTGTCGTTTGAATTGCAGTCACCCAACCTTGGAAGCAGCCGTTTTACGAGCAACCACCTCACGAATCATCATTTCGAAATTGTGATATATGATTACATCTCTATGCAGGTTGACACCTTTTGAAATCTTATCACCATTGACAACATTTTTTGAGTTGTCCTCTCCCCATGCGGTATCGTTTGAATCGCCATCACCCAACCTTGGAGGCGGCCGTTTTACGAGCAACCACCTCATGCGAGCAACCACCTCATGCGAGCAACCACCTCATGAAGCACCATCTTGAAATTATGATATATGGTTACATTTCTTTGCAGGTTCACACCTTTCGAAATGTCATCACCCATGGCGGCATTTTTTAATTTGTCATCTCCACATGGGGTATTGTTTGAACTGTCGTCACCCAAGCTGGTACTTTTTGAATCATCTTCATCCAACACCTTTGTCATCACCCAAGATGACATCTTTTAAACAACCATCACCCAAGGTGGAAAATTTTTAATTACCATACCCAAGGCGGCATCCTTTGAGTTGTCATCATTCAAGATCGGACGCAAAATCGACAAGCCTTGTATCTGCACCCACAAACCGCCACTATGTGAAGACAAAAAGCCGTTACCTTCCACTTTGCAGTATCCATCAAAGATGGCACCTTGTGGGCGAAATAAATAACGTCACGAAACTCACCAACTCATAAATAATCATATTGCAGGTTGCATCCCCCAAATTCGCCACCTCGCAATTGACAACTTCCATACAAGTCGACGTCTATGGTTACCACGGCTAGTCTTTTCAAAACGGCATACCTTGAGCTTTCTCATTCTAAGACGTCACCTCTAATTAGTTGTCATCTTCAAAGATAGTATGACCATGTCCTTCCAAGACGACACATCTTGAGCCGTCTTGCCGCTGATTGCTTGTCAGCTGCCGCCCAAAAAGTTGTTACCTCTAATTAATTGTCTTATTTCAGGTTGTCCCCTTCCAAGACGACACCCTTGATTTGTCTCATTCCAAGTCGGTACACTCTAAGCTAGCAGCTCGCGGTCTGTCCTCTGGTGGCTTAGTTAAGAACTTGAAAAACTTTGAGATGGCATCCTATAGTCCATATCTAATTGGCTTGATCAAAGACCTTGTACACCCAATCTTATGTTTTTTCGTTGATAATTTGGTGCCCAAACATGTGTTTTTTATGCAGGAAATTCCTCGTGAACATGTGTTTTTTATGGAGGAAACTCTTCGTTTCTCCCGATTTAATATGATTGTCGAGGGATTATTTTTATTTCTCGGATATTTATTTCAGGTTCGAGAATTATCTTGAGGTCTTGACTGTCAATACAGGAATGCACCACTCTCTATTACTACTTGTCATTCCGGGGCAACACCGTCATTCACGATTTTACGAATTGCTATTAGACACACGACTCTTGCAGAGCTCTATATAATCCGTTTAACATCAATCATGATATCACGAATTGTGCACAGACACACGACTCCTCCAGATCTGCCAACTTGAAAATGAAGTGTCTCGCGAGTTGGCAAGCCATCAATCGCCACTTGATTAATCGTTGAGCCGCCCACGACATTATGAGCTGCCTACTTGCCAATGGCAAGACAAGCCATCAAATTTCACTTCTACTAATTATTGATCTGCCAACTTGGCGATGGCATGTCAATCGGCTGTCATTTCTACTAATCATTGAGCCGACACGACCTCACGATGCCTACTTGTTAATGACAGGGCAAGCTGTCAACTGTCACTATAAATGTTTGAGTTGATCAAGGTCTCACTTGTTATTTATTTGTCAATGGCAACCGCCATTTCTATTAATCGTTGAGCAACTTACCGTCTCATGAGCTACCAATTTGTCAACGGCATCGCGAAATGCCCTTCAACTATTTTCATCAATCGCCAAGTTGCTTCCACTACGAGCTGTCAAATCGACTAACTAAATCACAAATGTCCCTAACATGACTACACGCACTAACTACTCTCCATCAATTCTCGCTACCCGAGATTCGATTGAGAGTGGGGGGCTTATGATGGGTCCACACCCAAAGGCCCATATCTACAAGCCCATAGAGGCACACAATTCAAGCCCAAATCGACTAAAGATAATAGTACAAGCCCAAGTCGGCTAAGGCCTAAACTGGCATGATCTAAACAGTTAGGCCCAAGTTGACCCATATTAAGTGGCTTAGGCCCATGAGAATATATATCTCCATATAAATACCCGGAAACCTCACAATTGAAGGTACGCAATTCATAACTCCCGAGCAGTCTCTTGTAGTCTCTCAATTCTTCTATCATACAAAGCTGACTTGAGCGTCGGAGGGTTTTCGCCGGGACCAATCCAGGCGCCCTAACGACTTTTTGTGATGCAGGTAGTGCCCACGCGAGGAATCAAGAAGTGCGAGGGAAGAATTGCAAAACGTGACGTGGAATCGTACCACATCAAAATCAAACATCTTTTGCAATACCTTACATATGTGATTTGTTTTTATTGTAATTTTTGAGTGAAGTCGAACAAAAATAAATTTTTCTGAATATTCTATTCTAAAATAAAAATTGAAACATTCATGTGCAGTTCTTCTCAGAATTGTTGAATACAATGAAACATTAATAATAAGAAGGAAAAAAAAGTCACCTCTGGTTCTTCAAAAAACCGTCGATGAGTCCATAACTGGCAAATTAGATAATCAATGTAGGAAAAGAGCGTTTGCCCTCTCATCTTAATGAATACATCCCCTCTCATCCCCCCAAGTCATCATCTTCTCTGCAAGAATTCCACAAATGAACGGCCAATTCTCTTCATTAAGTCTGCTTACAATAGATCCCATAAATGAACTGCCAAGAAACTGGCGAGTGCTGCAAAAAATATCACACGAGGAAAATGATAGCAAAAATGACATTCGGTGCAAAATTAACAAACGATAAAGAAAAATGCGTTAAAAAAGTTTACTAAAGAACACAATAAAGAGTGTTAACGCTGCAAAAGAATTTCATTAAATCACTATACAAAATGCATTGCTAATATCGACAGATAGAGCAAATAGATTTACAGCACAAAAGAAAAGGTGGAAATGTAGTAATCTAAGAGGGATGGAGAAAAGAAAACTACCTTGCCAATTAGAAAACATTTGTCACGTTATTAATCATTATAGTATAATACCATGTTGTCTCGTCCTCATATATATTCGATTCATCAACAACTAATTCATGTGAGCACCCAACTAAATGCACCAATTATCGTTTCTGGAGAAGAATCTTCTTGCTTTTTATTTCTTTTTTGTCATCCACAATTCTCTAGATAGCAGCAATCTTCCATGATATCATAAAACACCTCCAAATACAAAACTAATAAAACTCTAAAACAAAATTGTTAAAAGAAGCAAAAAGATACTCTCATCACCAGATACAAAACCTGTTAAAAAACATGGAAAACAAATATTAATATATTTATTGTGAGATTTCTTATTTTCGGATTATATCAGATATTAGAGAAAATATTAAAAAAATATTTTTTTGGCTGAAAATAATGAGTATATATGGCCATGGTGTACGAAAAAGATATGTTACGGTAACACCAAAATAAAATAGCAACAACTTCAAACATTTCGATTCCTTTTCTTATAGAAAGAATAAATAACTACTCATCAATTGATTCCCCAAATGTCACAGTTGATTCCTCAAATATCATGAACATTTAAAAAATAAAATGGGTAAATAGCACTTAACCCCCTTGTGGTTTTCACGTTGTGCACTTTACCCTCCTCTAATATCAATTTAAGCACTTAACCCCTGTGGTTGTCAGTTTGTAGCGGCCGTCTAATAATCCGTTAAAGTTAATGGCGAGTGCATCTCACTCGCCCAAAATTGAAGTGGTTGAAGGTTTTGCAAGCTAAAATTCTTGATAATATCCATATTGCCCCTTTTCATTCAATTAAAACCCCTATATCAATCTCTCATTTTTCTTTTAATTAAAAAAACCCTTCCTAATTTGCTCCTCACTACAGCTGTTCGTGCACAGAAAATAGATTTTCTAAAATTTTGTACTACATAATTTTTTAAATTTTAGATTAATTACTATTTAAATACATATGAACATTGAACTCTTTTACAGCTAATAATCATCATTTGCTATGCTATGGGATGAAAACAAATTTACAACTGATGCTAAGAAATTAAATTATAATATATATATATATATATATATATATATATATATATATATATATATATATATATATATATATATATATATATATATGAATTGAAAAATTAGAAAGAAAATCCCTAAAAAAATAAGTTACGAAATAAGGATTAATAATGGCTGATTGATTTATCCTGCCTAATCAAAAATACACAACGAAAAAAATAAAAATAGAGAAAAAGAAACGGATGTAAGAAAATGGAAAATCTGGATTTTTATCGACGCGCCGTCGAT
Source organism: Erythranthe guttata (assembly GCF_056151865.1). Classification (NCBI taxonomy): domain Eukaryota; kingdom Viridiplantae; phylum Streptophyta; class Magnoliopsida; order Lamiales; family Phrymaceae; genus Erythranthe; species Erythranthe guttata. The sequence goes on along the minus strand of NC_142542.1, from coordinate 8,536,397 downwards.
GGAAAAAACCGCACGTTTCTTTCTGAAAAATTTCGGAGGCCATAATGTGGTTGCCATTTATGTACCCCCTCCATCACCCAACTCAATGACCTAATTTAAGATCCTCAAATCTAATATATTCTCTGTGTCTACAATACAAAATACTTATATTTCTGAAATTGTAAAATATCAAACCCTTAACCAAATTCTCTAAATGTAATCATACGGAACATAGAATTATCAATATTGTTCACAAAATTGAGGATTTCAAAGAAGAATCGAAACCCTAGGAATCTGAGATGTTCGCCCGAGAAGACAAAAAAACTCGAACAGTGGTTTTTTTGACATGAAATCTTTGGGCTTTTTCCTCTGTTTTTTGTATGTAATTTTCTGAGTTTTCTGGGAATTTTTTTTTTTAAGGGGTCTGGAACAGTTCAAGCGGATTTGAAGGCGAGGAGAAGAAATAATTCTGATAATTGTACTTTAGTCCTATTAATATTAATAATAATAATAATAATAATAATAATAATAATAATAATAATAATAATAATAATAATAATAATAATAATAATAATAATAATAATAATAATAATAATAATAATAATAATAATAATAATAATAATAATAATAATAATAATAATAATAATAATAATAATAATAATAATAATAATAATAATAATAATAATAATAATAATAATAATAATAATAATAATAATAATAATAATAATAATAATAATAATAATAATAATATAATAATAATAATAATAATAATAATAATAATAATAATAATAATAATAATAATAATAATAATAATAATAATAATAATAATAATAATAATAATAATAATAATAATAATAATAATAATAATAATAATAATAATAATAATAATAATAATAATAATAATAATAATAATAATAATAATAATAATAATAATAATAATAATAATAATAATAATAATAATAAAAATAATAATAATAATAATAATAATAATAATAATAATAATAATAATAATAATAATAATAATAATAATAATAATAATAATAATAATAATAATAATAATAATAATAATAATAATAATAATAATAATAATAATAATAATAATCCTCAATTATTATATTCTACTTTTGCACGTACTTTCGTAGAGAAAATTCACCACAACCAAACATATTCTCATTTCTACACCTACATAAAACTAAAAATACCCATTCATCCAAACATATTCTCATTTTCTACACAAAAATCAATAAACTACTTTTTCTATCAGAAATTTTGAAAACTAGAAATTCCCATTGGAAACATAACCAAACATCCCCTTAACCTTTTCTGTTAACTTTAACGGCCGCTACAACTTGTCAACCATAAGGAGGTAAAATGACCAAATTGATATCAGAGGGGGTAAAGTGCACAACGTGGAAACCACAAGGGGGCTAAGTGCTATTTACCCAAATAAAATTGCTAAAAAGTTGTCTAAGTAACGTACTAAACAAAACTAATAATCAACAGTTTTCATACAACACTCCATGGGAATTTGAAAAATCATACAGCTATACTTTTTTAATTATAGCATGTGAGGCTGCTGATAAACATCGTTGCTAAAATGAAATTTCAACAAAATAACGAAGAAATTATATTCCAAACCTATTTTTAAAGGGTAAATTTCATAAAACCCCAAAATAAAAATCTAAACATTGATCGATTTAGGAATTCAGAGCACGAAAAATGAACCCTAAAACTGAAAGATCACTAACCATTTCTTCATTGCGATTAGGTAGTATTAAAATTGCAGGCAACAGCGACAGCGGTGAAGAAATATAAAGATAATAGGAAAACTGATTATATGAGAGGAAACGTGGGGAGTTATTCTAAGATTTACATACATATTTGGGATTTGTTCGATGCTACACCCGGTGAAAAACACCGGGTGGATCTTCTGCTGCCACGTGTCTCTTTTTTATATTTTATAATAGATTCCCCGCTAGGGTTTACCTTTAGGGGTTTTAGAAAAATAAAAAAAAAGAACACGTGGCAGCAGAAGAAAAACACCGGGTGTAGCATCGAAGGAACCCATATTTGGTTAGAATTGAGGAAGAATGGGAATGGAAATTGTCGGTTTTAACATCGTGGGATATATTATCAAAAAAAAAAAACATCGTGGGATACATATATTTTATCGTGATTTTTCTGTAATATGTAATCGTGTAGTGTAATCTACAAATTGTCCAAAAAAATATTTTTTTAATAATAATAACTTTCAATTAAACGGACAAAAATACCCTTATGGCAACAAATATTTCATAAAAATGGGATTAGGATTCTGGGGCAAAACCTTTCTTTTATATATAAACCAGATTTTTGGTCCGTACGATACACGAGATTGAAGTAAAATTAATACAAAGTAAAGTTCAATTTAAACGACAAAATTGAAGTTTCGATTCATTTTGATATTTTGCTATATATATTGATGATAATCCCCCATCCATAACTTTTTTTGCCATATTTATTAATTTAAATTTATATTTTTGATGTAATATGGTTATATATTTATTTTATCTCCGTTGATGTTGAAGTTTGACGAATTTTCTTCTTTATCACCCATAACATGCCTTAGTAAATTTACTATAAATCAATGATGCCATTAAATCTCAAGATTTTATCAGGAGTAAATATTAATATTTTTCTAAATAATTAAATATTTTTTCTAAATAATTAAATAATTTTTCCATCAAATTAATATTAAGTAAAAATAACAATTTTGGTGGGAAAAGATACGTAAATTTGGGACGAAAAAGTCTGGATTCTTAACGGATTTATTAAACTTGATTATATTAAATATAGTAAAACAATAAAATTAATTAATTGAATAAATGAAAATTATAATTTATAACTATCAAATGAGCGGAAAAAATTTCATAAGGTTTAGCAGGAGCAACCTTACCTTTATTAATAAGAGAACAACTTTACTTTTATTAATAAGATAAGAACCAAATGTTTTTCTAAATAATTAAATAATTTTTCCATCAAATTAATATTAAGTAAAATGGCTATTTTAATGAGAAAAAATACGTTTATTAATAAGATAAGAACCAAATGTTTATCCAAACAATTAAATAATTTTTCCATCAAATTAATATTAAGTAAAATGACAATTTTAGTGAGAAAAAATACGTAGATTATGGGCCATAAAGTCTAGATATTTAACGGATTTATTAAACTTGATAATAATAGATATAATAAAACAATAAAATTAATTAATTAAATAAATGACAATTATAATTTATAAGTTATAACTATCAAATGAGTAGGAAATTTTTTAATAGGCTTTAGCAGGAGCAACCTTACTTTTATTAATAAGATACGTGGATTTGGGGTAAAAAAATCTGGAAAAATCTGGATTTTGATAATTCAAGTTAGAAATTTTCCACTCCAATGGAGTTATCAAATGGGTTTCTATTTTGATATTTTAATTTTTGGGATGTAAAAATACATCCGGAAGAAATAATGCCAATTGGAAGTTACACAACTTAACCACCTAAATAGCCAATTAGAAAATGACATGTGTTAATTAAAATATATAATCACATTATTTATTTTTAATTATCAACTATTTGATATCTATGGTTGCAGCAAATAAATTTAGTTAGGTATCAAACTAAAATATAAAATATCAAATACATATTTGATAATTCATTTTGATATTTATGGGTTGGGTTGCTCTTAGTGGATTTATTAACCTTGATATATTAAATTAAATTAAATAATAAAAATAAATAAAAAATAAAAATTATAACTATCAAATGAGCGGGAAAAATTTCCTATGGTATAGAAGGAACAGCCTTACTTTTATTAATAAGATATTAAATGAAAATAAATAATAAAAATAAATAAATAAATAAAAATTATAATTATCAAATGAGCGGGAAACATTTCCTAGAGTTTAGTAGGACCAACCTTACTTTTATGGGGTTCTTGTGATAAAGTCTCCAACCAAGCATGTTTATTATTCTAGGTTTAGGGGACATATCTCTTTCACCAATAAGCCCATCACTTTAATATTTATTATAAATAAAGGAAACACTCATGTATATCCCAATATTACCCTCAACCATTTATACCCAATTCTTAATTGTAACCCCAATTTAATCAATTTTGTCAACAAAAATCAGATTTTGACCACAAAAATTCAATTTTTGACTTTTTTTTGGAGCATATTTTAATATGCTCCAATTTCATCCTTTAACTTAATTTAATCTCAATTTGACCCCAAATTTCACAAATTATTCAATATTGACCCAAAACTTTTTTTTTCACAAACATTTTTTTTTCAAAAAAAATTTTTTTGCGGCCGGATTCCGGTGTTGACTTTTTTTTTTCTTTTTTTTTTCTTCCGGATTTTTTCGCCGGTTTCAATTTTGACTTTTTTTTTGAGCATATTTTAACATGCTTCAATTTCATCCTTTAATTTAATTTAATCTCAATTTGACCCCAAATTTCACAAATTATTCAATTTTGACCCAAAACTTTTTTTTTCACAAACATTTTTTTTTTCAAAAAAAAAAAATTTACCGCCGGATTCCGGCGTTGACCTATTTTTTTTTTTTTTTTTTTGCTTTTTTCTTTTTTTTTTCTTTTCTTTTCTTCCGGATTTTTTCGCCGGTTTCCGGCGGTCTCCGACGTTGACTTTTTTATGTGTTTTTTTAAGTTTTTTTTTTTTTTGTTTGGTTTGTTTTGTTTTTCCACGTCCGCCGCTAAACGTTGACCGTAATTGTGCTGTCACTGACAGTAAATTAACATAATTATACTGTCAATGATAGTTAATTGACGTAATTGTACTGCCGTTGACATTACTTTTATGTAATTGTGCTGCCGTTGACAGTAAATTAATGTAATATTATTATTTTTTATTTTTTATTGTTTTTTTTTTATTTTGTTTGATTTGTTGACAAGTCAACGTAATTATATTACTGTCGTTGACAGTAAAATAACTGTAAACACAATAATATTACTGTCAACAACATCAATATAATGTGGAGTGGTAGTCAATCCCAGGCCTTTGATTAAAGCCTTTTGCAACGAGTCGTGCTTTATACCGATCAATACTCCCATCCTGCTTTCTTTTGATGCGAAACAACCATTTGCACTCTATGATATTCCTGTTGGGATCATTTGGTACTAATTCCCATGTTTGGTTTCTCATTAAGGCATCAAATTCATCTTTCATTGCAGCTCTCCATTGTGGGTGTTTAGTAGCTTGCTTGAAGGTATTGGGTGTGAGACTTGGAGAGAGTTGAGCAATGTAATCAACAATCTTTTTTGGTTTAAAAATATTTCTTTGTGAGCGAGTGGTTACACGGTTCGGATTAGGAGGTGGGATTTCGGTTGGGTGAGATGGTTGAGCGGTGGATGTATTTTGTGGGTTTGTAGCTGGTGTTTGGCTGGTCGGTGGTGCTGATGTATGTGGTATTTGGATTTGTGCAGATGGAGGTGGATTACCAATTGAAGATTGAGAAATGATGGGTATTTGAGATTGTGTTGTACCTGGCACGAGTGAAGCTGCTGGTTGAGCAGAAGAGGATGATACGTGCCGAGACTGCCTTGTGGTTACATCGGGAATAATTGGTGGGGGTATTTCGAGCGAGTTAGGTGAGGATGAGAGATCAGTAGAGGAGTTCGAGTGCTGGACTACAGGCTTATCCCATTGTAACTGTAAATAATTTTTGTTTCTCAACTGTGAAAATATGTTTTCAAAAGGGAATTGATTTTCAACAAATAACACATCACGTGAGACAAAAATCTTTGAAGAATTGGGATCAAAACACTGATGGATGTGGTGGACCTGTGAGAAGCCAAGATACACACATGGTTTAGACTTAGGTTCTAATTTGTTTTTCATATATGGTTTGAGCCATGGATAACAAAGACATCCAAACGTTCGAATGGAGGGATAGTTGGGTGCTTCGCCAAATAATTTTTGGTATGGAGATTGTTGCTGGAGATTTGGAGTTGGGAGCCTATTAATAACATAAACTGCAAATTGGCAGGCAAAGGTCCAAAAATTTAAAGGTAGGGAGGCTTGATGCATGAGGGTTTTGGATGTTTCAATAATATGTCTGTGTCTACGCTCGGCTAAAGCCACCCACTGAGGAGTATATGGGGGAGAAACCAGATGTTCAATTCCTTGTTCGTGAAGATATCGTTTTAATGCAGCGAATTCACCACCCCCGTCACTTTAAAAAGAGGTGATTTTGGTATTAAAATAATTTTTGATCAAAGAGTGAAAGTGGGAGAAAACTGTGTGAACTTCACTTTTACTCTTTAATGGAAACAACCAAGTATACTTAGTAAATTGATCGACAAAAATGACATAGTATAATTTGCGATCAATTGATAAAGTCGGAGATGGTCCCCATAAATCACTGAAGACAAGTTCGAATGGTGTTTTGCTAATCTATTTTGATGAAAAGGAAGCCGGTGGCTTTTATTACAAGAACATGAATTGCAGAAATCAAAATTCTTGGAACCTGAAACTGGTAAAGAAAAGGTCTGTAAAATAGTCTGAAGAATTCGAGAATTGGGGTGACCTAATCTCTTATGCCATAAGAATTTTAGAGGGAGCTTTGGTAACACTGTTTATTTGAGGTTGGGTGAGATGTGTTCCACAAGGCCACTCGTAGAGTCCGTTCCTATTCTGCCCTCTCAGCAGAAGTGCCCTCGTACGCAAGTCCTTCACAAAAAAAGATAAGGGAAAAAATTCAATAGAGGCTAGATTATCTCGACAAAATTTAGATACAAAGATAAGTTTTTGTTTAATTTGAGGAGCACAAGGAGTGTGAGAGAGCTGAAATTGATGATTTGATGCACTTAAATTGATTGTACCAGTGTGTGTGATGGGAATTTTATTACCATCACCCATGGAGATATCATCGGGGCCATGATATGCTTCAGATTGTTGTAAGCCGTGAGAGTCGGTTGTCACATGGTGAGTGGCGCCGGAGTCGAGGATCCATGGATTGTTAGAGGACACGAAATTTGCTTTTGCTTCGAAGTGGTTGTGAGAGCGAGATCGGCAAACACGAGCGACGTGCCCAATTTTATCAAAGAGTTGGCACTTGACTCGAGAAGGTTGAGTTGAATTGTGGAACGAGCGCCATTGTTGCTGCATGTTTGGAGCCATGGGGGCAGAGTCTCGGGCCAGGGTTTGACGCCATGGTTGGTTCGTATTGGGTCGCCGATTATTTCTCGAGTAGGCAGAAGTATTATTCTTCTGAGCAACGGCAATAGTAATATTAACCGTCGTCTTTTTCAGGTCTTCATGTGTTATGAAGAGTTCGTGGTCCAACAATTTATCAAAGAGCTCTTCGAAAGTAATTTGAGTGTCTCTAGCTCGTATGGCAGCGGAAACTTCCCGAAATTCAGGACCAAGACCACTTAGAATTTTTACGATAAGTTCTTCATTAGAAATCGGCGAACCGGCAGTTGCAAGTTCATCTGCAACAGATCGTATTTCTCAGAGATATTCTGCAATTGATTTGGCATCTTTTGAAATTTTAGTAAGATGATGGCGAAGACTAAAGATGCGTGTTTGCGATTTATTTGCAAACAATGTGTGCAGAGAATCCCATGCTCGTTTTGACGAGGTTGCACCAGCAACAGTGGAGGCAATGGTTGGATCAACCGATGCCATTAAGGCGTTTTGAATGAGTTGATCTTGTCGAAACCAGATCTTGTATTGAGGATTGGGAATTTCGCCAGTGGTTTGAGTGATGGTTCCAAATGGGGCTGGAGTGGTGCCGTCGAGATGACCATACAGGTCATGGCCGTGCATCATCATAGCGATTTTGAGCTTTCCATGTGGTAAAATTTTGGATGCCGATGAGTTTGATGGGAAGTTGAGATGCGGGGTTGAATTGAATAATGGGATTTGTGGTGGGAGTGGTGGCAGTACCAGCCATGGAATTGGTGTGAGATAAAAAAAAATTAGGATCTTACTCGTAGGAGTTTAGAAGGCTCTGATACCATAAAGGTGTTACAGATTCTCATAAAAGATATTTTATTGATGTACAACACCTATCCTTATATACAAGTAATAAAGATTATATATGCATATGTTACTACATGTAACCAATGTATAGTAATGTACAGTAATGTATACAGTCTGTAGAACATTGTAACTTGAAGCACATGTAACTTCAAACAAACTTTTTACAACCTTGACGGAGAGGATCAATGACTTTCATTAATTAGCTGCAATTGCAAAATCAAAACAAAAAAATTATGTTATGCAAAAAAAAAATTGAAAGAACATTAAAACACTCACAAAGAAAACGGTTGTGATCAGTTGGCTAGAGTTTAAAATGGATTTAAAAAGGCATTATAGTTACTTTAAATTGGTCAGGGTATGTCAAATTAATATAAAAAGGAGAGCATTTAATTTGAGATCCTACACCTGGTGAAATACACCATGTGGTTGTAAACCGTAGATCTACATAAATAACTACACATTAAGCACACATACATATGGGTATGTGTGTCATTAATTATGTGTAGATCTACGGTTTAAAAGCACATGATGTATTTCACCAAGTATAAATTGTACAAAGCCGAAAAGGAGGAGGGGCTCTTTGAGAAAACCCCTCATTACTTTTTTTAATTGAGGGAGGCCCAAAATATTTTAGTCCATTTGAGAAAAGCTCACGCCTATTTTCAGCCATTAGGTTTTCCAGTGTTGCCCCCGCCCGCCACATCATCACTAGGTCACGCGCTCAGCGATTTTTTTTTTTCCGTTTTTTTTCCCGTCTTTTTCTGTATCAATTTCCTTAATCGACTATGGAGCATAGTCGATTAGCCTTAATCGACTATGCTTCATAGTCGATTAAGGAAAATCTTTAATTTTTTAATTTTTTTTGTTTCTAATTTTGTTTTTAAATTTTTTTTTATTTTTTTTATTTTTTTTCTCTATCAGGTTTATTAATGGATAGTCGATTAAAAATTTAAATATTAAAAATAACAAACAATTACAAAAAAAATACAAAATCAATTATATTTAAAAAAAACATACAAACATTGTAATTGATTTATGCATTGGAATCAATAAACAAAAAAAAAAAAAAAAAAAAAAAAGAAATTAACAACCGGAGTCGGTTAACCTTAATCGACTACTGAACATAGTCGATTAAGCCTTAATCGACTACTGAACATAGTCCATTAAACCACACGTAGTCGATTAAGGGCCCTGCCTGCGCGAATTTTTTTTTCTGCGCCGTCTTCCGCCACAATCCACCAAAAAACCCTAGATCTGTTCTTCATCGTCACCACGTCGTCGCCACACCACACCATCACCACCCCACTTCCATATTCTAACTGTTTTTTATACAAACAATCAAAACAGAACCATGTACTACGGTCAAAATCACCAAAATAAAGCCACCAACCAAAGCAGAACCACCACCCATCAAAATCTGATTCCAATCGACAATTTTACCTCTTTTCGCCGTCGATGTAGCAATCGTGGCATTCGAACTCATAATCACTATCAAAATCATTATCATCTTTATGGCTTTTGTTAAGATCTGCAACGACGGCGACGAAGACGGCAACGGCAACGACGACGACGGCTTCAACGGAATTGGCATCGTTGTTTTGGCGGTGATGTCGGTGGTTGGTTCTTCATCTTCCGATAAGAGAGAATGAGAGAAAAGTATAAAAGAGAGAAAAAAAAAAAGCAGAGAAGAGACGGAAAATATAAACTAAAATTAGGGTTTTGAAAGATTATATTAGACAATTAAGGGTAGTTTTAGAATTATGAAAATATCACTTGGGTGAATATTAGGTAAGGGGGTTTTCTCAAATTATTTTTGGGAGGAGGTGTTTCCTTAACTCATTTTCCTAGATGGGGGGTTTTTGCTAATTATCCCAAAGGAGGAGGTATGCACTAGGGTGTAATCCCCTTTGTGGTTAATTCCAAATATTTTCCATATAAGTGTGTCCCTAAAATAATCCCTAGTTAAGACTGTATCCGGATAATCTCGTTATTTAATTTTATTATCTTCAAACTTATCTTAAAATGCGAAAATAAAATGAAATAAACCAAAAAAAAAATAATCCAGTCATAAATAACTCAGACGACTGCTATATAAAGGTTCACACATGCATGAATAAACACACAACAATTTTATTACATAACAAAAAAAAAAATGGGTGTAAAATCTGAATGGGTGATTCTAATAACGGTTGCCGCCATTTTAGTGTTGGTACCAAGTTATTCCGACAGTTTTGAGGTATCTGCTGCCAAAAATGGAGGCGAAGACCTGGTGCTAACGTGCGCCAAGTTTGCTGTAGAAAAATACAACAAATTAGAACATAAAAATTTGAAACTCGTAAGGGTGCTGAAAGCAAAGAGGTCCAGCGGAAAATCAAGGCTTTTTATGTATCTCACAATTGAAACAAAAGATGGTACTAATAATAATAATAATAATAATATCTGAAATGTTAAATGTCGTTTCAATTTTAATTTACTAATGTCGCTTTGACTTCGAACCTGATTTTGATATATTTCTATTTTGATTTTGGCAAGATTCGAAACACGAAAACTGTAGTCCTTTGGGTTAGCTTTCTAATCCAACTTAAATCCGCTAGATTGGATGTCGTGTGACAAAGTTATGCATAAATGAGTCACATTTCGAATTTTAGGTACCTCAATACATCTAAGTTGTGGGCAGTATCCCTTGATTCATATATATCTTTCTCATCCGACATCCAATTTTGGTGATTCAAGTTGCATTAGAAAACTAACTCACAATATTACAAATTCTGTTTTTCGGGTTTTGCAAAATTTGGAATTAAAAATGATCAAAATCACGTTTAAAGTCGAAACGGTATTATTAAAACTCGAGCCGCATTTATCACATCCCTAATAATATATATGAAGCACAGGTGAGTAAGTGGTTCATTAGAGATTCTGATTTCCAGCTCATTTCCTTTAAACTAGTCTCTAATAATAATAATGTGTCGGCGCCACCTCCTCTTCATTTATTTTTTTAATTTCATATACATATATATATAAGGTTGTATCGTATATTAATCTCTCTATGTAATGATATAGAGAAGAAGATAAATAAAAAGTCGTGCAGTTGTAGCGTCGAAAATAGTACGTGCATGCATGGTTATATTTTCATTAGTTTTTTAACTGAGTGATTGATTGTTGTTCACTAATACATATTTAATTATTAACATGTAAACAAAAATAGACACAATTTTAATTTTTTATTTTTTTTTACTTAAATGGATATATCTAAATCAGTCTCCCTCCCTCCCTCTCTCTCTCTCTCTCTCTCTCTCTCTCTCTCTCTCTCTCTCTCTCTCTCTCTCTATATAAATATATATATATATATATATATATATATATATATATATATATATATATATATATATATATATATATATATATATATATATATATATATATATATATATATATAGCTAGTCACAGTACTTAAATGTTGTTCGTCCCAAATGAAATTACCGACGAAATGAAATTCGTCGCAATTAGTGACGCAGTTCTGACGAAATTATATCCATTAAAGAAACAGCGACGATTGTCCGACGAAGATGATATTCGTCACAAAAATAGTGACTATTTACCGATTTATTGTGATTGCGTCACAAAATCAGCAACCGATTAGTAACATCTTTTGATTGCGCGCAACATCAGTGACGATTTAGCAATGAAACGCAAATGTGTCGCTACATTAGCGACTCGTCTCCAACCAAATTAGAATCCCTCGCAAATAAACTGTAATCTGTCACAAATTGGTCGTTAATTTGTCAATAAATAGCGACAACTTATTTGGTCGCATTTTCGTCGGTGAAGCCCTGTTTTCTTGTAGTGTACACATCATAATAAATTTCTGATAAAATACTATCTTACATTTAGTAATTTCCAACAATATAAGAGCAAGTATAAGAGGTTTAAGATTTTATAAGTTCTTTCAAAGTGTTTGATATTTTTTTACAATTTTTTTAAATAAGTTGTTGGAGAGTAAAAATAAGATATTTAAAAAGAACATATTTACCACACATTTTTATTTAAGATCTTATAATGAGTAAAAATAGAAGATAAATCATTATCCAAACACTTTAAAAATTAATTTTAAAAATAAGATATAACAACTTAACAACTCTTAAAACATACATATACCTTAAAAACTTACCATCTGTTTAAAATAAACTTAACCAAACCGTTCCTTACTTCAACATTTTCATTACTTTAGGTTGCAAGAAAAAGTAAATGCTTCGACTGTTCGGTGACCTAGATGAAAATATAATATATTTATTTTGAAATATAAATATTAATAAATAAATATTTTGTTTTGGAGTGGAGGGCCAAAGGCCCAAGTTTTTTTTCTTGCATCTCCTTTTAATTGGGGCTGCTCATAATTCATTTTCCAGGATTTTCTAATATTTCACTCGTATATTTTTAAAAAATACAACATTAAAAATAAAAAAAGTTGAAAAAATAAAAAACTACAACATGGATGTTATGAAGATTGTAGATTTTTTTTATCAGACGAAACACTCAACATTTAATTCATTAACCCTGGTAAATTGTTATATGAAAATAGTAATTAATGTTTCGTATCGATGAAGATACGCACGGATTAATTAAAAATGTATCCCAATAATCTCGATATTTAATTACCATCAAACTCATTTCAAAATGCCAAAAAAAATATTTTAAAAAAAATCCAGTCATATGTACAAAGTCAATAGTACAAGTTACAACATACTCCAAGTGTCATAAGACCAAAGTAAACATTAAATCAAATTTTAGACAATATAATTAAAGGTGTACGTCTTCACAAGCATGCATGAATAAGCACACAACAATGTACTTACATTAAAAAAAACAATAAAATTAAAAAAGAAAGATAAATAATGATATAGGGAAGAAGATAAATAAAACTCCTGCGGGAGTTAAAAAAAAAAAAAAAAAAAAAAAGATTGGCCTATTTTATTTATTTCAACCTCTTATTAAAGTTATATATATGCTTTCAAAATCCTCATTAATGGATGCTTAAAATATATAGTTACAATTTTTTATTTTGTAATTTCCAACAATATTTTAAAAATTAAAGATATTTTCTATTAATTCATTTAATTTCCCTCATATAATTAATTAGGAACCAATATTTTATGATGATAAGAACAATATTAATTAAAAATGTATCTGCATGCATCGAATTATTTAATATTTATTACCTTTAAAATTAGGTCAATAATACGACACACTCCAAATGTCATAAGAGCACTACACAAATTAATTTAAATTTAAGTCACTTTATATATAAGCCCATCAATGGGTACTTATTTATAAAGAGGTCCAAAAAATAAACTCTTTTACAAAAAAATCCACACATGGTCCAGAGATTTGTAAAAGACTAAAATAGCCCCTCACATTTTAATATGCTTCAATTTCATCCTTTAATTTAATCTAACCTCAATTTGACCCCAAATTTCACAAATTATTCAATTTTGACCCAAAACACAATTTTGTGAATAATTCCATCCGTAAATTAGGCTTATTGACGAAAGAGATATAACTTCTATAAAAATGGTTGGTCAGGGACTTATGCACAAAAACCCCTATATGAGATGCTTTCCACCATGAATAAATTAAACACACAACAATAATTTAATTAATTAAAGGGAAAATTAGAGAAAACCCCCCATCTAGAAAATATAGTTAAGGAAACACCTCCTCCCAAAAATATAATTAGAGAAAACACCCTTACCTAATATTCCACCCATGTAATATTTTCATAATTCCAAAACTACCTCTTAATTGTCTATTATACTTTTTCAAAACCCTAATCTTATTTTTAATTTTATTCCGGCGCTTTCTCGTTTTTCGCTTCTCTTATTCTATGTGTTTCTCTCTTCTCTTCTTCTTTGTTTTCTCTCTTCTATGTTTTGTTCTTTTTTTTTTCTCTGTTTTCTCCGGCAATCTTCTTCCAATTGTTGCCGCAGCCGCCGCCGAAAGATGGAGAAAGAAAGAAGAGGAACAAGCTGTTGAGAAAGAAGAAGAACCACTCGTTGGAGGAGAATCAACGGAAATTGTTGATGAAAGTTTTTTTTTTTTTACTTTTTAGTGTTGGTTTTGTCATGTGTTCAAAAATTGTTTATGGGGTGACCAACAATGGCTGACAAATACCTTTGAATCATTCTTGTTTTGTTTTGGTTTTTTTTTTTTTTTTTTTTTTTTGGACATTGAAATGCTAGCTAATTTGTGTTTTTTTGTATGAATTATTTATTTTATTCTTGTAAGAATTGGTTGAAATTGTGTGGTGCGACGGTGTGGTGATGATGGGGAAGCAGATTTAGGGTTTTTTGGTGGATCGGGCGGAGAACGGCGTGTGTAGAGAAATTCGCGCAAGCTGGAATCTTAATCGACTATGTACATGTTAAATAGTAGATTAAGCTAATCGATTATGCTCTAGTAGTCGATTAAGGTTGATCAACTCCAGTTTTTTTTTTTTTTTTTTTTTTATTGATTCCAATTGTATAAATCAATTATAATGTTGGTATATTTTTTTGTTTTTGTAAAATGTAGTTGATTTTGATTTTTTTTTTTATTTTTTTTTTGCACTTGTGATTTGTTATTTTTATTAGCAGATTCTTAATCGACTATGCTCTGGTAGTCGATTAAGGTTGATGGATTCCAAATTTTTACTTTTTGTTTGGATTTTTTGTTTATTGATTCCAATTGTATAAATAATTTATAATGTTCTTATATTTTTTGTTTTTGTACAATATAGCTGATTTTACATTTTTTTGTAGTTTTGATTTGTTATTTTTAGTAGCAGACTCTTAATCGACTTTGCTTCATCATAGTCGTTTAATATACTGATATAGAAAAAAAAATAAAAAACAAAAAAAAGTTAAAAAAAAAATTTAAAAACAAAATTAAAGAATTTCCGTAATCGCCTATGCTTCATAGTCGATTAATAAAACTGATACATAAAAAAAAAAAAAAAACGGAAACAAAAAACGGAAAAAAAAAATTGCTGATGACCAGCGCGTGACGCGGTGATGATGTGGCGGGCGGACAAAACTGGAAAAGATAATAGCTGGAAATGGATGTGGGCTTTTCTAAAACGGAGAGAAATATTTTGGCCCTATCTCTATTAAAAGAAGTAATGAGGGGGTTTCATCACAGAGCCCCTTAATTAAATTATAAACCATTTATATAAAAAAAGAAATGATGGTTGTAAAATACGAATGGATTATAGTATTTATTGCCCTATTCCATTATGTAATATCTTCCAACGGTGCTGTTGAAATTTGGGAACCGGTCAAAGACTCGAACCACCTGTTTGTTCGTAGATATGTGATGATGCTAGAATTAGATCACCTTAAGTAGTTAAAGTAGATTGAGATCGAAGAGAAAAACGGATCACTGGCTCACGAGCTTGATGACCTTGAGATACCTGCGATCAGAGAACATGTAAACTAAATCGGGGGTTGATCTGGCAGAAACCCGTCCGACGCTCAAGTCAGGTGTGTGGATAGCAAAAGTCGTAGTAGTTAGAGTACGAGCAGTTGTATAGTTCAAATATTGAACCTCCCTTAACAAATAATTATAATCTTTATTTATACTGAGTTGGTTGGGCTGAAGTAACTTGATCATAATTATCGGGCTCAAACCTTATTTGAAGGTGATTGGGTCTCGGTTGTAGTGATCTTCAATATTGGGCTCGTGACCCAATAGGTAAAAAAAATCGCCGATTGGAAACCTATGGGGGTGAAAATTTTGATCTGACAGTGAAAGAGGAAGAGAGAGACGGCTCACGACTGTGAATTGGCGATGATTTAAAATTAAATTTAAAAAGGCATTTTAGGTACTTCAAGGTGGTCAGTAGGTATCCTCAATTAATATCAAAATAGAGAGGATTTGCATGAGGATGTAATATCCTTGGTGAATTAGTTCAAAATAGTTTCCATACATGGTCATGTTTTTCAAAATATTATATATATATATATATATATATATATATATATATATATATATATATATATATATATATTCTTATGTATATATATGTCATATACAGATTACTTGCATATTAGGATAACTCATAACTTTCATAGCACTTGATTATTATAAATAAGAATATCATACATTCTCGAAAAATGAATGACAAACATTTGATAAACTCTCCAAATAAGTAATGATCCTCTCTTTATTAATTAATTATATAATATAAATAGATTGGCTAGAAATCCAATTGGGGCCTTCATTTATGCAATCGATAAACCGGAATGGCCATGAGAGGCTTCTCTCTACTCATAACAAAACGAAAATGCTCGGCCATATCCAATTCATTAGGCAACATCCCATTAGGAAGCTCCCAATCAAAGCAATGAACCAACTGTGCCAACACTAACCGCACCACGGTGAGTCCCAACTGATACCCCGGGCAAACTCTTCGCCCCGAACCAAACGGCAAAAGCCGGAAATCACGTCCTTGAAGATCCACATTAGTTTCAGAAAATCTCTCGGGCCAGAACTTTTCAGGGTCTTCCCACACATTAGGATCTTTATGAATAGACCAAACATTCACAAACACCGATGATCCCTTTGGTACATGGAAGTTTTCGACCGTTAGATCTTCCATGGTTTTGTGGCCTATCAATGGGACAATGGGGTGGAGCCTAAAAGTTTCCTTGATGACAAAATTTAAGTAGTCGAGCTTGTCGAGGTGTGATTCTTCAATGTATTCGTCCATGCCAACAACTTTGTCGAGTTCTTGTTGCAGTTTGTTCATGATTTGTGGGTGCCTAATGAGTTCTGTGAGTGCCCAATTCACTGTTACTGCTGAAGTATCTGTTCCTCCTATAAGCATATCCTACGAAACCAAATGAAATGGAAATTAAGGCTACGTTTGGTTAGCTTTTCAAATTCATTTTACTATTTCCCCAAAATAAAAAATATCTATCTAAAATATTTTTAAAAACTTTCCTCAAAAACAATTTAAATATTTCTCTCACTAATAAACATGATTTGACTGCAACCGTGAAAATTGTTTTCACTAAAATTCAAATTAAAATCACTTTATCTTTCAAATTCTTCAAAAATAACTTTTTCCAACACATTTTAGACATGATTTGAGACATGATTTGACTTGCTACAGTACAAATTGTCTCCTCTCAATAAACAAACAAACTTTATTTTATTTTCGAATTCTTCTCCCAAATCATTTTTTTCCCAAAATAAAATGAAAGCCGAAGCCCAAAAGCTTACCAACATAACCAAACATCTCAGTTATTGAAAAATAAATCCATTTACGCAAAATATCACTAGGCATGAGGTGCAAGAAAAGAAAAATTTACCAATAGCACAGCCTTGACATGGCGATGATCAAATTCGAATCCAGCTTCACCGGAGTCCATGATGGCGATCATGGTGTCCACAAAGTCTTGAGTCTCCTTCTTCTCTTGCTTGTTCTGAACATGGTTGTCGATGATCTTCCCGAGAAACCCATCAAAAATTTTGCTGAGTTGTTTCATCCGACGGGTCAATCCCTGAAGATCGATGGTCCCCATGAACGGAAAATAGTCTCCGAGATTCGGAGCGGCAGCGATATCCAGCGCCTCCTCGATAACAGCTTTAAACCCTTTATCGCCTAAATCGCTGTCGCCGTACTTCCTCCCAAACACCATCATACAAATCATATCCCCGGTGAGGGTCGTGACCATCTTGCCCACATCAACAATTTCTCGATTATCGGATGCCCGTCGGAGACGGTTGACCAACCCCCCTAGCTCACCCTTTCTCATGGCCTGAAATTGGTTGATTCTGACGTTGCTAAGCAAGTTGATGGTGCTCAATTTGCGCATGTTGCGCCAGTAAGGACCGTATGGGGCGGACGCGATGTTTCTGCTGCCGTAGCTAATGTGTTCGGCGGCCTGCGAAGGATGCCTGTTCGCGAAAGAGAGATCGTGGGTTTTCAAGAAGAGCTCGGCTCCGGCCGGCGAAGAGACGACGAATGCCGGCACCATGCCGAGTCGGAGGAACATGATTGGACCATATTTTTGGGCTAAACGATGCAGATTTTGGTGGGGATTTTTCCCCAAGAGATGGAAATGGCCTAAAATTGGTAGCCCTTTTGGACTTGGTGGCTGTTTCTTCTTCGTCGTCGTCAGGTTTAGAAGCTTTTGAACGAACCAGTGGAATACGATCACCACCGATATCACTGTCGTCCAAAACCACGCCATGATTTATTTTTTTCTTCTTTGTTTACTGTTTGTACTTTGTATCAATGAGTTGTATTTATACGAGGAGAGAAGTAAATATTTGAATCCAATTGGTAATAACGTAATAGGGTTTAAGATTTTTCTTCATTGAACTAATTTCAATCAAATTTGTTATGTAATGAATGTGATTTTGTCAAAAAGGGAAAGAATGTAAATTGAAATTGTGATTTCATAATTTCAAAATCGAATGACAGAAGAAAATAGTGTTGTGATATATGTGTTACTAAAATTAGGGTCGCGCCTAGCGCATGTGATATGATTGTTTTTTGCCTAAGAACAGTCAACAATTTATTAATCATTAAATTTTTCCTTAAGAAAAAGATATTATTCTAGAAGCTTGATGCCCAAATGACGTGGATTTGATCGTTGCAATATCTATGGATTTTATATGTTGAATCCGAACATACACATCTATTAATAATTAAGGTATCTTACAAATAAGTCAATTATGGATTAGTTATTTATAATATTCTAGAACCCCCTCTATCATTATTTTAATAAGGACGAGTCCATCTCTTTTTTCTTTATTAATGAGAGATTTATCTTTTTTTTTTTATTCTCAAATTTACCCTTCATCTATTCACTATTATACACTGCTTTGATCCACTTTTTATTTTTCATATTTTAATTTTAATTTTCGTTTTTTATTTATTTATTTCTTATTTAAAAAATAATATTTTAAAAAAAAAATTTAACTTTTTATTATATGTTTTCAAAATATTTTTTTACTATATTTTTTTTCATCAGTTAAAACAACTATTATTAAAAATAACTATTATTAAAAACAACTGTTATTAAAACAATTATGATTAAAACAACTATATATCTCCAACAACTCTCATTTATCAAAATTAACTATTTGTTAAATCAACTATTTATCAAAATCAACTAAAAAGTAATAAAAACAATTATATTGTTGTACGAAAACAATTGTATTGTTGTACGAAAACAACTGTATATCTGTTAATAACACCAACACAATTTCACCAAAAACAAACATCCATTATACCATTGATTGAACACAAAATTAGCCTTCAATATAAGAATTCAACCAAAAACTCCAAATAAGAAAATTGAGATTCGAGAATTGGGTTCCGAAAAAAAAAATCGGAGAAGAAGAACAACAACAACAACAATAAAACAATGTTGGCGGTGGTCTCTATTGAAATCTCATACGCAATATCAACCCTAGCGCCGCTGCATAGTCTCGTCATTCTCTCTGGCGAAAACCCTAACGCTTTCCTTGACGAGAGAATTCCAGCGGTGAAAACCGCCTTCTTTTCGCGGCGGTGGAGGGAGGAACGCCGTTGGGAGAAGAGAGTAGACGGTGGCACAGAGATGGAAGAGGGTTGGAGGTGGTGGCGGCGGCGGCGCAGAGATGGGAGAGGTTGGAGGCGGCAGTTTGTAGAGAGAAAAGAGAGAGGGGAATAAGATAAATAGAAAGAACGTGAAATAGGGTTTGTTATTTTGAATATAACATAGAAGGGCAAATTAGATATATTAGTCATGTCAAAATACAATATTAATTAAAAAAAGTTATTTAATACAAGGTGGGGGGTCTCACTAATAATCAAAAGGAGGTTATATTCACTTTAATATAAGTAAATGAATTGGGGGGTTTTCACTAATTATCTCTATTTATAAAGCGATTCAGATAAAATATTCTCATTACAAAAAAATCCAACTAGTTTACAGGTGTGTAAAAAACTAAAATGTCTCCTCACATTTTAATATGCTTCAATTTCATCATTTCATTCATCAATTATTCAATTTTGACTCATAACCCAATTTTGACTACAATTTCGTCCGTCACAGCCGGTCTCCTTGTTGTTTTTTGCCTGCTTTTTTCCGCCGGTCTCCGGCGCTAATTTTTTTGATGTTTTTTTTTTCTTCTGCCGTCGTTGACTTTTTTTTTTCTTCAATATTTTTTGGTCCATGTGGTTGACATATTAACTATATTACTGTTTAACACATTAATATTAACTATATTACTGTTTTACACAGTAATATTGTTCTATTACTCTCTAGCACAGTAATATTAAGTATTAACACAACAAAAATCATTATTATTGTGTAATAGAGTAATATTAATATGTTGACCGTTCAACAAAGACAAATATAATAAAAAGCCAAAAGAATTAATATTGATGTGGTTGACAATAATATTATACTGTAACAACATCAATGTTACCGTTAACCAAATTAATATTTTTGTGATTTCAGTAATATTACTATAGTAGACAATAATATTAATCAAACAAAATAAAAATGCCAAAAAAAAATATAATGTTGATTTGGTTGATAGCAATATTATTGTACTACAGTAATTTTATCGGTCAACGACAGTAATATGTAATAAAAAAATCGAAATAAAAAAAAATAACCTGTAAATTTTTTTTTTTAAATTATTTATATGAATTATTATTTATTTTATATTAATTATATTACAAATATATTTAATGAATTATTATTTATTGTAAATAAATAAAGTTCGCGAGCTCACGAACAACTAAAAATAGCTCGTGCTCGACTCGTCAAAAAGCTCGAGTTCGAAAATTTTGAGTTCGAGTTTGAACTTTTGTCGAGCCGGCTCGGCTCATTTGCACGCCTACTCTTACCTAACTTCTCTAATCTAAATTCCCAATTTTTCTTTCACTCTCTCAATTTTGTAAACCCTAGCAATCCTATTCCCAAATTATTCCCATCAGATTTCTCTCTGAAACCGTAAGCCACCAAGTTCGTAATCCCTTAAAGCCATAAACCCATGCGAAAACTTTGGAGAGATTGACCAAAATCAAAGTTCAAAGATAGCAACTTTGGAGAAATTTACTACAATCGAAGATCATTGCATGATTGTGATGTTTCAACTCCACAAACGTTCAAAAACTTGCAAAATTAGAGTTGGGCGATTTTGTTGTTGCTGATTTTCACCTCAATTGGATAATTCGCAGAGGGAATTTAGGAGTAGGGTGTACGGGTTTATTAGGAATTATGGAAAATTAGAGAATTCAGAATAGAAATGGGCGGATAGAATGACTTGTCACTCCACCTCATATGTAATCTGTCAAATAGACCGAGGGTCTGTTCCAGCTCGGCTTTTAACTGCCAGATAGACGTCACATGCGCCGCATGTTACAATTCCGTCCAACTTAACAGGAAAACTTGACGGCCGAACCAAAAGTGTCAAAAACTGGTGAGTTTTAAGAACAAATTTCGTGGCGGTGAAAGTGTGAGGACTAATATTGTTTTAGTAGTAAAGTATAAGGACTAAAATTGTTTTAGTAGTAAAGTATAAGGACAAAAACTATAACTATCCCTCAATTGCCCATTTTACAATTTCACTATTATTTCAGACAAAAATAATGTATACATACATTGAGAAGTACAATGAAAATGTGGGAGAGAACAACGAAGTAGAAGAAGCTTACTCAGTAAAAATAAGAGAAACCAAGTTTGGACAAATTAAACAGACGGCCCGAGAAAAACACTCATCATACCTTCGATGCAACTTCACTATTTCGTCAATGCAGAATTAACCATGAGCCCCGAGACACCACTCTGCATCCAGGAGCGGACCCATGTGTAGGCTTCGGGGCCAAAAAGGTTTTTTTTTTTTTTGTTACCAATTTCCCATTAATTTTATTATTTTATTTTAGTATTTATCTATTCATTTATCGACTTTGGCCTTCTCATGATTTAAAATTTTGTACATTTTAGTCGATGAAAAATATTTTTTGCATTCTCTTAATTCAGCCCATATTTTGCCCCAACCAAAAAGGCCCTCGGTCCACCCATGTCCGCATCAAAGTGGCTTCAGCCCTTTTTCTCAAAAAACGTACAATATAATTATTAGTTCAACTAAAGATCTCAAAATACAATATTATTATTAAGATTGAGATTTCTTGTTGAAATAATATAAGACTGTGCTTAAGTAATATTAAATCCAATATGCAGACTTCAGCATATAAATTATTTAAAACCTAACTTAATAAGTAGTAGCATTATTATAAGTAATCAACAGATTTTTTTTACATGAACACACGTCCTAAACACACACACACACACAGTATATATTAAGTTTCCTATATATTATCATAGTTGAATCATAAAAATTATTTCAAACAGTCAAAGTAATGTTACCCTGTTGTCAACCCTTTTTCCTTGTTCATAATTCTTTTGAAAGTCTTAAGAATTTCTACCGAATGAAGAATTCATTCTTCAGACGCCTTCTTCTTCTTCTCTCCTTCTGTTATTTCATCTATGTGCGGCTTTTATTGAAACTCAGCCTATTATATTTAGGGTTTCGATCCCTCAAAATGGACCATAATTAGCTTTTGGCATTCCATTTTGTAGAAAAAATTTCCCGCTCATATTTTAGGTTAAATTGTCAGATTATATGAGATTATTTATGGACATTTTTTTTTTAATTAATTCAACTAGCATTTTTCCCCCGTGAGATGGAAGCATTTCAAAAGTGAAAATAATGATTAGTTTAATACACGATAATAACAATTATAATAAAATTTAGGGGCTATATGCCAAACACTCTGTATTGGGATTTTAATTCTTGATAAATCATTTATTTGTAAATGATATTTGACATAAATCCAATGGGTCTGAAAAACCATATATGCCCCCACTAATTATTAATTAGTATAATTATTTAATTTAAAAAAAATATAACCATAATCTACACCCAAATCTTTTCCTAAAATTATTTCCTTCATCACGCCAATTCAGTTTTTTTTTTCCTATTCTTTGTTATTTTGTTTAATGGTTTTCTTTATTTCGATTTAAAAGAAAGTTTATTTTATTTTTTTTTAACTTTTTTTATTTTCAGTTTTTTATTTTAATTTTTTTTTCTTAATTATATTTTTCATATTTTTTATTTTAATTTAAAAAAATGATTTTATTTGTATTTTCGTTTTTTATGGTTTTTCTTTTTTCTTAATTTCGAATTTTTTTAAAATGGTTTTTTTTTTCTTTTTCTTTCCATTTTTTTAAAATAAAACCACTCTATATAAACATGAAAACCACTCTGTATAAACAGCTATATAAACATGAAAATCACTATGTATAACAACTATATAACATGAAAACCACTATGTATAACAATTACTCCCTCCGTTCCTAAATAATTGTCACTTTTCACAAAGATTAAGAAACTCAATAAATATATCTTGATTTTAGAAAAATCATATAAAAATGACTAACACAACTTTTATTATTTAATGATTTATAAGAGAAAATTAATGAATAAAGTTTCATTAATAAGGTTAAAACAGGAAAAATGCATTTAATGCAGTTTTGGAAATCTAAAGTGACAGATAATATGAAACAAAAATATTTTTAAAAAGAGACAGTTATTGTGGAACAGATGGAGTATGTAAATTTGAAAAACACTCCGTATAATAACTATGTCAACATAAAAATCACTCTGTATATATAGTTATATAAAACTCTGTACAAAAATTATTGAAAACCACTATAATTTTTGTACAGATTTTTATAGTGGTTTATGTTAAATATTGAAAACCACTATAAAAATATGTACATAACTATTGAAAACCACTATAAAATTATGTAAATAAGTATTGAAAACCACTCCACCTTTCCAGTCATTAGTTTTTGCTCTGAGGCTAACGCGGTCTTGAAACCTCGTATTGCTCAATCAATCCAACGTAACCCTTTGGGAAAGCCACTATGTATAAACAACTATATAAATATGAAAACCACTCTGTATAAACAAAAAATCACTCTATATACACAAGTATATAAACATCGAAAACCACTATGAAATCTAACAAGAAAACATCAAATTTCAGCGAAAAAGAAACTAATTACCTATATTAATATATTATGATGTATTAATGATCGTGGAAATAGATCAGGCATATTCATTCGCCGGAGATTGTCAGTTGCTCCGGTATCTATTCCGGCAGCAGCCTCTGCTTTGAAACAGTTGATGAGCGCCTTTGGCCTCATAGAAAAAGTTGGCAAAGGCAAACTGCTCGGCGGCGGAGATATTGCAAACGCCGCCGTACCGGAAAACATTTCAACTTCTTCACCGCAGTTAAAGCCAACACCAATAATATTACTGCATAAATTACACGATGACATGATAAAAAGTCAAAACTTTACCACCACTACAACAAAATTAGGTTTTTATAGCACATTGTTATAGCGTTTTTATAGTAAATGCTATAATTAGTTTATAATACATAATGAAACGCTATAACTGGGCCGCGGAAAAAAAATCGCTTAACACTCCTTTAAAAAAGACTCCGTCCTCACCCCTGTTCTTCAAACCTCATTTTTTGAAGGGAAAAATTCTCAGTTCCAATCTGACATCTCTCTCCAATTGAGGTCGTCAATTAGCATGCATCGTCTTGCCGGAACGTTTCTAGCGGAATCCTTCTCTTGCCGGACATGTGAAATACTCCATCCGACCTTTCCAAAGTACTATGTCGGTCTCTCTACAAATTGATTTACCGAGACCGTCTTTACGATTTCCAGCCGTAATTGGTAACTCCGATTCTCTGTATTTTTCTGAATTTCAGTTTATTTGCAATAACCCCAAATTTCTATTGTGTTTCTTCCCCACCGAATATTAGATTGCTCTAGGGTTCTTAGAAGAAAATGAATACTGATTAGATTTTCAAAGTCATTATTTCCTTTGAATACAAAAACTCTTCTACCAAACAATTTGTAAGTTTATGAATATCTGAATGTGCGAGGATTATTTATTTGTGAAAAACAATATATTCACAAGCACACATATTTTGGAATTGTTGGTTTTTACTTTTGAGTTGTTGAAGTTTGCAGATCTAGCATAACTGTTACTTCTCAAATTGCACGATGAATGTTCGATTAACTTTTTGGTTCAACTTTTAGGACATAAGAAGGTTTATGGAATTAGATTTGTTGATGGATAATTCTTTCGTGCAATATTTCTTGTTCTGATCAGTGGAGGCAGTTGGATAAGAGAGCCTGAAGAAAATTTCAATCTCTAATGACTCTTCTATTAAACAAGGAAAAAGAAGGGTAAATGCTTATTACCTTTTATTTAAGTTTTAGTAAAACAATCTCTGTAAGTATGTGATAATTCTAAATACACTTATCTTGAATTTTCATCTGGACATAGGACTTTTAAGCTGTAATGACTGTGTACTGAAGATGAAATTCTTCAAAATGATTTAGTGAATCCTAGATAGGTGTTCATTGATTTGGTATTAGAGATGGATAAGGAAATCAAAATCTGCACTCAATTATTTCATTTATCCCAAATCCTTTTGTTGTTCTTAGTTTTTCTGTTTATATATAGTCTTTTTTGAAGTCTAGAATTTCATTAAGTTAATGTACAGAGTTAAGTGCAAAGTTAGTTTTATCTTTATTTTTTATATTTTGACCCTTGTTATGCAAGTTATGGTTACATTTTACAGAGATTTGAACAAAATGGGAAATGCAAATACTACATTGATGAATGCTGAAAAACCAACTGCATGTGATCGGCGCTCAATCGAAAAAAAAAAGATGACAGTGTAATAATAAGTAAGTTTATAATGTGCACTGTTGTTATCTACATTCTTCCATCACCCATGCATACATTTATGGATATAACTTTAATTATGATGTTGCTATTGCAACAAGATGTGGGCTTATAAATTACTCTGTATATTTTTCCACTATCCATACATGAACATGTAGATTTAAGCTTAGTTCTAATGATGAAGTTTTAATTAGCTCGTATCATGTTCTACCTGTAGTAGAAACTGGTATTATCTCTCATAGAAACAAAGTATTTGTTATTTCGTTGTCTAAAGCTTATTCTTGGTGACTCGTGACTCTATAATATGTTGCTATTGCCTATCAATAGTTGTATAATTAGCTGTTCAGATAATTTATGCTTGACTATTCAAATATTGCGTCCTAAAATTTTTATTTTTCCTCAATAGGTACCAGAGGAAACATGAGCTAGAGTGGAAAATGGGACGTTGATCTTCTGGTTATCGCATTATTCTTGTCGCAATGGTTCTAGTGGTCTTCTCCAAAATAACTCTCATTTCATATCTTTTGTAACCTAGTGAATACTATTGAATCGAATATAATTTATATCGGCTTAGGCATTTCTGTCACTTTCTTTTTCTTTGTTATCATAATAAAATCTTATGGGATATTTTTTTATTTTGTTATATTATTGTTTGGAGCTGTATAAAAGTAGTATTATATATTTATTGTTGTTATTAAGTTGAAGTATGTTAATTACTATTTTGCAACAATAGATATAGAATAATTTTCATGGTATGCAACTAGTCAAAGCAGTGGCAAAAATAAAATTAATTTAAATATAGAGTTTAGCGAATGTAATAAATGTTCAAACAATAGCATATGAAAAAATGCTACAAAATACAATTACATAGCGTTTATAAAGTGCTGCAAATACAATACATGGCAATGATAAAGTGCTACAATATAATGGATAATAGCGCAACACAAACGCTATCAAAAGATGTCCTATGATAGCGTTTATAAAACGCTGTAGAAGGGTCGGTGTCTATTATAGCTCCGGCGGACATAGCGTTATTTGTAAAAGCGCTATAATAGCCTACAATAGCATTTTTTGAGCGCTATAGATGACGCTTTGTGTTGTAGTGCACCATCCTTCACTTGAAAATAATTACCGAGAAACACCCTAAAAATAGAAAATCCAATAATTCGATCATCGTTTTCTCCAAATCATTTAAAAGAATAAAGAAAAACACACAGTTTCACCAACACAGAGAGAGGGCTGATACTTTGATCATAGGGCCCTCTCACATAATAAAAAAAAAAAACTTAAATTCGAAAACAATTGTGAATCCATGGGAATTTTCTTTTTGCTCACCAATTAATTTGGTTTCCTATGGTTTACAATGTTTCTGTATTTGATGCGCCGAACGAATGCCTTTGTGGGAGATTTTGATGCTTTTTTGGGAGGATTGTTTGTTTTCTTGTTCGCGGAGAGGC
Organism: Erythranthe guttata; assembly: GCF_056151865.1. NCBI lineage: Eukaryota > Viridiplantae > Streptophyta > Magnoliopsida > Lamiales > Phrymaceae > Erythranthe > Erythranthe guttata. The sequence continues at coordinate 8,509,103 of NC_142542.1, read as the reverse complement.
CTCGTGCGGTGGTGCTGCGGCGGGGTGCGGCGACGACGGAGGCCCCTTCATGTGCTGCTCTGTTTCAACAAAAAACACACAAGAGAAAAAGGATTAGGCGGTGTCGGTGGTGAAAGAAAAAAGTTTTGTGAAAGCAAAAAAAAAAAAAAAAGAACAGAGGGGGAGAATTTTAATAGAGAAGAAAAAAAGACGACGAATGTTGAGAGGGGATCTGGAGAAAAATATAAAAAGATTGAGAACGTGAGTTAAGGGTTACGTGAAGGGTATAATTTATAATTAATTAAAAATTATTTTGAATTTATCTTAAAAAGGAAAAAATAATTTGGACCTATCTTAATGGGACAATGTATATGAGGGGGTTTTGTGAAATAACCCCTAAAATTTATTAGTGATATCGGTACAACACTAATATTTATACAAATTTAGTAATACAAACTCATTCTGAAAAAAATATATGAACTTAACTGTCATAAGATCAAATTGATCATTAACTCATTTCGAAAAAAAATATAAAACTAATTATCATAGTATGAAATTGATCATTAAATAAATGAAGTAAAGAAGAAATAGAAAAAATAGACTAGAAAATAGAAAATAAAATAATAATAATAACAATTAAAAAAATATAGTGTTATGGATCAGGATGTGTTAGTCGAGATTCGGTGTGAAGTAATTAGTAAAAAAAGTGACTGCGAAATAGGATATATATATATATATATATATATATATATATATATATATATATATATATATATATATATATATATATATATATATATATATATATATATATATATATATATATATATATATATATATATATATATATATATATATATCCATAACACAAAAATATTGTTTTTGTACAAATATGCCATTAGGTTGCCCTAATATTTTTTTCTTTTAGATATAAGATATTCGAAATTTTGGAGGCTAATAAATAGAAAATCTTCAAAAAAATAGAATGTGATGATGCTAATTACTTAAATCACCAGGGGTAGTGTAGAAAATGAGCTGGGAGAGCAAAGCAGATCAGTAGCTTGACAACTTGATGATCCTGAGGTACCTGCGATCATAGAACACATGAACTAAGCCGGGGGTTGATCCGGCGGAAACCCCTCCGACGCTCAAGTCAGACGTGCTGATCATAGAAATAGTCCAGAGAATACAGTTGATAGTATTGCTCAGTTAATAGGACGTACCTTAATAAAATGAGTAAAACCTCTATTTATATGTCGTTTATTGGGTTGGGTTTGCTTTGTTGGGCCCAAGCCTTACTTGAAGGTGTTTGAGCCTCGGTGATATTAGTCTTCGATATTGGGCTCGTAGCCCAGTAGGTAAAGAAATTGTAGGCCCATTGGGTTGGCCCAATTAGGCATATCATTAAGCCCCCCACTCTCGAGTCGATGTGGGGGCCATGTTGTAATGGGTCTCAAATCGTGTCGAGAGTAAAAAATGTAGAAGTCGATCGTTGGCGTATGGCCTAATGGTATGCGAAAACGCGTTGGAGCGTGTGTCGGAGGGGCGTGAATGCGCGTTGGCGCATAGCGCGACAAGGTCGTTGCGATGTAAGTTAATTGAGTCGTCGGTTTTGTCCCGCGACGATGTAGTAGCGAATTATCTCCTCGTGGGAGTTGTCTCGTCGCGGGGTAATAGTGTTGATCGAGTTATCTCCTCGTGGGAGTTGTCTCGCGATAATGTAGTAGCACGGATCAAGTAATCTCCTCGTGGGAGTTGTCTATGGGGTAATAGAGTTGATCGAGTTATGTCCTCGTGGAAGTTGTCTCACAATAATGTAGTAGCACGGAGCTAGTATTCTCCACGTGGGAGTTGTTATTTTTCGATATTGTCGATGTTTTGACGCGTTGCTTACATGTGTTTACATATAGCCTTGTGCTTGATGTACTTGAGGAGGGGATCAGACTCTCAAGATTTTTTTATGGGGGTCGTGCCCCTTGTTAGACCTCGTGGGTCTTAAGTATGTTTGGACCGTGGCCACGTTTTAATGAGGGACCCGTCGAAAACAAGTAGATAAATTTGAGTAATCAAGCTGGCCAGGCTATATAGATTCTCATAATATTTCTAAGTGTTTCTAGGGTTGTAATCGTGCTAACTTGAGCCTGCGATTACATAGTGAGTTTCGGGCGAGTTGTCTCCTCATGGGAGTTGTCTCGCAGCGAAGTTGTAGAATCATTGGATGACGCACGACTGACGAGTGTGCGGATTGATGTCGCTCTGAGCGATTTCTCTCCTCGTGGCAGTTGTCTCGCATCGAGTCTTATTATCGAGTGAGGTGGTTGCACGTGGGAGTTGCCTTGCAACGGATTTGTAGTGTCGAGCGAGTTGGCTCCTCGTGGGAGTTATTTCGCTGAGGGTTCGTAGTACCGAGCGAGTTGGCTCCTCGTGGGAGTTGTCTCGCTGCGGGTTCGTAGTACCGAGCGAGTTGGCTCCTTGTGGGAGTTATCTCGCTGCGGGATGTGGGACAGAGCGAGTTTGCTCCACGTGGGAGTTATCTCGTTGTGGTTTCGTAGATCCGAGGGAGTTGGCTCCTCGTGGGAGTTGCCTCTCAACGGGTTATAGTACCGAGCGAGTTGGCTCCTCATGGGAGTTGTCTCGCGGTGGGTTTGTCTCGCAAGCCCCCGACTCTCGATTCGATGTGGGAGCCTAGTCGAAAATGATACGGATCGTGTCGAGAGTATATTGATGTCGTGGTGTACCGATAACTGTTCGCGTGGTGTGGAGTAATAATAATTTTTATTTACCCATTGGAGAGTGCGTGCGATTTGGTGAGACGCGATGAAAAGCGCGCGTAATTTGGTGGAGCGCGTTGAAATTCGCGCGCGATTCGGTGAAGTGCTTAAAAATCCGGACGCGATTTGATGAAATGTGTAAAAATCCGGACGCGATGTAGTGGAGCGCGTTAAAATTCGCGCGATTGGACGAAGGAGAGGAGGCTGGTGAGCTGAGGAATCAAGTCGTGCAAATTACCGTGTGAGAGAAGAGAGCCGCGCGGCTTAAGCCGCACATTTTGCTGTGAGATGTGGAGCTGGCACGGAGCCCGGGAGAGGAGAGAGAAAGTGAGCTGCATGATTGAAAACATGATTTGACATGTGCAGCTTTCTTTGGTGGATGATGGCTGCCACGCGCAGGCTCTGCAATGCTTTTTCAAATCTTTTTTTTTTTTTTTTTTTTTTTTTTTTTTTTGTTTTAATACCGTGCGCTAATCGAGGCGCGCATTTGGCCCAAAGCGGGGCTGCCCTCGCGCGCGTGCTATGCACGCGCCAGCAGCCTTTTTCTATTTTTTTTTTTTTTTTTTTTTTTGCCAGTGTTTTCCTCTCGCGCGCGGCGACCGAGGCGCGCGGTGCCTCACTCGCTAGCAGCCTCAGCTTTTCCCTTTTTTTATTATTATTTTTTTTTTTGTGATTTTTCTGAATAGAGGCGCGCGCGCCTCAAGACGCGGAGAGCGCGCGCGCGGCTTGTAGGGGGCACGCGGGCGGCTTGAATTTTTTTTTTTTTTTTTTTTTTTTTTTTTTTCTTTTTCTTCTTTCTTCTTTCTTTCTTCTTCTAATTTTTCTTCTTTTACTCTCTTTTTTCTTCTTCTTGTTCTTGTAATTTTTCATCTTCTTTTTTTTTTTTTCTTCATCTTCTTCTTCTTTTTTCTTCATCTTCTTCTTTTTTTTTTACTTTTTTTTTTTTTATTTGGTTGATATTCACATCCTTGGGAATGTTCTATTTTTTGAGTAGGAAGATTATCTTCGTCTCTTGCGATGTGATATGAACCCCTTTGGGGATGTTCTAGTTTTTGAGTAGGGAGATTACCCACGTTCCTTGAGATGGGATGTGCACCCCCTTGGGGATGTTCTATTTTTTGAGTAGGGAGATTGTCCTCGTTCCTTGAGATGGGATGTGCGCCCCCTTGGGAGTGTTCTATTTTTTGAGTATGGAGATTATCCTCGTTCCTTGAGATGGGATGTGCATCCCCTTGGGGATGTTCTATTTTTTTTTAGTAGGGAGATTATCCTCGTTCCTTGAGATGTGATTTTAACCCACTTGGGGTTGAAAGGTAAGGGCGATGTCCAACCTTAGGATGGGGATAACTGTCCACTGTAGGATGAGGCGCTCGAGACCTATGGTCTTAGGTGGATGCGCACGGTTGTGCCATTGGTTCGCGCGTGCGCGTCTGACCTTTTTTTCTGTTTTGTGAAGTAGGGACGTGAAACACTTGATGGGATGTGAAACCCCTTGGGGTTGAAAGGAAAGTGGATGTACCACCCTTGAGATGAGATACCCAACTTTAGGATGGGATAGCCCCCCATTTAGGATGAGGCGATCACGAACAACTGGGGTGAGATGCCCAACCTTGGCGCTATATGGTGCCACTGATTCAGTGGCAGCACGAGTTGAATCTTCCGTGATCATACGCTGAAGGTCTTCTTCAGTTATCTGAACCGTTCGAGAAGATGTTGAGGGCCCAGTGGGACCTCACGAGGAGGAGCGTTGGCTCCTACTATGACGATGTATGGTGCCACTGCTTCAGTGGTAGCACAAGTTGAAGCTTCCGCGATTATACACTGAAGGTCCTTATCGGTTATCTGAACCGTTAGAGGAGCAAGTAGAAGTTGATCTTGTTGAAGGTTCGGCGATCATATGCTGAAGGTCCTCTTCGGTTATCTGAACCGTTCGAGGGGGGCGGAAGTAGACCCCTAGAGAGTCGATGACCCATGGCGAATGAAATGTTTTGGGGGCACTGTGAACCCCCAGGGAGTCGATAACCCTCGGCGAACGAAATATTTTGGGGGCAGATGTAAGCCCCCAGGGAGTCGATAACCCTTGGCGAGCGAAATATTTTGGGGGCAGATGTAAGCCCCCAGGAGTCGATAACCCTTGGCGAGCGAAATGTTTTGGGGGCAGATGTGAGCCCCCAGGGAGTCGATAACCCTTGGCGAGCGAAATGTTTTGGGGGCAGATGTGAGCCCCCAGGGAGTCGATAACCCTTGGCGAGCGAAATGTTTTGGGGGCAGATGTGAGCCCCCAGGGAGTCGATAACCCTTTCTAGTGTTGAAGGGCCTCCTCGGTTATTTGAACCATTCGAGGAGCAGGGAGTGGTGGATCGGCGAGTGGTGGGTCCCGAGGGGGGATCACCTGAACCTCGCGAGGCGGATCCATGGGATGGGGAGGAGGTGGCAAGCCAGAGCCTCCACGAGGTGGGAGGTCGTTAGCTGTGTCATTTTCTCTCCGAGCAGACGCCTCAGGAGGATCTTGTTGGCTACGTGATCTGGTTTGCATCGTTCCCACAGACGGCGCCAAAATGATGATGCTAATTACTTAAATCACCAGGGGTAGTGTAGAAAATGAGCTGGGAGAGCAAAGCAGATCAGTAGCTTGACAACTTGATGATCCTGAGGTACCTGCGATCATAGAACACATGAACTAAGCCGGGGGTTGATCCGGCGGAAACCCCTCCGACGCTCAAGTCAGACGTGCTGATCATAGAAATAGTCCAGAGAATACAGTTGATAGTATTGCTCAGTTAATAGGACGTACCTTAATAAAATGAGTAAAACCTCTATTTATATGTCGTTTATTGGGTTGGGTTTGCTTTGTTGGGCCCAAGCCTTACTTGAAGGTGTTTGAGCCTCGGTGATATTAGTCTTCGATATTGGGCTCGTAGCCCAGTAGGTAAAGAAATTGTAGGCCCATTGGGTTGGCCCAATTAGGCATATCATTATGTGAACCCCCAGGGAGTCGATAACCCTTTCTAGTGTTGAAGGGCCTCCTCGGTTATTTGAACCATTCGAGGAGCAGGGAGTGGTGGATCGGCGAGTGGTGGGTCCCGAGGGGGGATCACCTGAACCTCGCGAGGCGGATCCATGGGATGGGGAGGAGGTGGCAAGCCAGAGCCTCCACGAGGTGGGAGGTCGTTAGCTGTGTCATTTTCTCTCCGAGCAGACGCCTCAGGAGGATCTTGTTGGCTACGTGATCTGGTTTGCATCGTTCCCACAGACGGCGCCAAAATGATGATGCTAATTACTTAAATCACCAGGGGTAGTGTAGAAAATGAGCTGGGAGAGCAAAGCAGATCAGTAGCTTGACAACTTGATGATCCTGAGGTACCTGCGATCATAGAACACATGAACTAAGCCGGGGGTTGATCCGGCGGAAACCCCTCCGACGCTCAAGTCAGACGTGCTGATCATAGAAATAGTCCAGAGAATACAGTTGATAGTATTGCTCAGTTAATAGGACGTACCTTAATAAAATGAGTAAAACCTCTATTTATATGTCGTTTATTGGGTTGGGTTTGCTTTGTTGGGCCCAAGCCTTACTTGAAGGTGTTTGAGCCTCGGTGATATTAGTCTTCGATATTGGGCTCGTAGCCCAGTAGGTAAAGAAATTGTAGGCCCATTGGGTTGGCCCAATTAGGCATATCAGAATGATTCATGAAATCTCTCCACAACCCTAGATTAGCATACTTCCGAAAATCCATTATATTCATTATATTAACAGATTTCCCAAAAAATCTATATATTTCGTTCAAATCAACACATATGCATCATCGTCGAGACGTCGACCACTTAGGTACTGGTGGTGGTGGCAATGAAGCTGCGGAGTGAGATCGTGAGTCTAGGCACATCGTGGCTCCACCTGACGTGTTAATCGCCCATGCTGAATCTGACAAAGAATGCGGAGCGCGGTTCCCACGCTAAAGGGAAACGACACAGTGCAGAGGAGGAGACTCCCGAGCCGTTTCAACCGGGGGCAGAGAGCATATATTCGAGTACGGTAGCATTAGCAATGGAGTGGAAACATTATGGGACATCGCTTTGGCTAGGACAAGAAGGTTGATTGGGGAGCGTGTTGAAGAAACTTGTAGGGGTGCCAACTGACACGATCAAGAGGATGATGTTTCGGGTGAGTGTTTGCTTTATGCATCGTACTTTTATTAGTTCCACAAAATTTTTAACCTTTTTTTTCTTTTTAAGTTGCGTCGAGCTTCGCTTTCTCTAACCTCTTAGCCTTCAGATCTCCCTTGACTAGAATGATGTTGTATCGCACACCTTGGTGGATTAAACGGGAACACATGGGTAGATCTCTGCACGCGAGTAAATAATCTAGGGGTGAGTTCGGGACGGGATTTCGGGAATTCGGGATTGGGATTTTGGGATTCGGGATAGAAATTTTAAATCCCAATCCCGTCCCATACTATTAAATCCCGATAATATCGGTATCCCTAAATATTTCGGGAATTCGGGATTGGGATCGGGAATCCCATATTTTGCCTAAAACACTAAGAAATATTGTTTTTTCTTTCATTAGTATTATTTTATACACTAAACCAATTTGAATATATTATATACATACTATTGTTCTTGCACTATTTAGTTTTACCACAAAACTTGGAACAAATAAAATTTAAATTTTTTTAAAATAAGTTGAAACGATATATTATATTGTATTTCTCATATATATATATATATATATATATATATATATATATATATATATATATATATATATATATATATATATATATATATGTGTGTGTGTGTGTGTGTGTGTGTGTGTGTGTGTGTGTGTGGTTTTATTAGTTTTTTTTTTTCTTAATTCCTAATTCGGGATTAAAATATCCCAATCGGGATTGAACCAATTCCCGATCCCGATCTCGTATTAGTTCCTAATTCCGATCTCGAATTCCGTAATCCCGAATTCCCGAAGTTTTAGTCCCAAATAGTAAAATTCCATTCGGGACGGGACCGGATCCCGAATCCCGATCCCAAAGTCCTAGCCCTAAAATAATCTAACCACGGAAGGATGAACACCTGAGTCTCAAACCTACAAGACTAAAACATGTGAACTAAGCTAGGGGTTGATCCGGTGGAAACCACTGCGACACTCAAGTCATATGATTGGACAAAATGTAGGGTATAGAGCACGAAATCAATATAACTTCAAGATATATGTTAGTACGTAAATTTTACAATGTGCCTGAGGTCTTATTTATACTTAATTAGCGGTAGAATAATAATTAGAGTATAACTATAAGTCTATAATGTTAAAACTATTATGTAACCTATGGTGATGTCTATAGGAGTTACAAAGTCATTAGTGTGTGTAATTAGAGGTGATAATGGTGAATGTTAAGGCCATTCATTCCCTTGTAACTCATGACCTTTTGAATGGTCTTCTTGTACTATAAAAGGGACACCATTATATGGGGTTGGGACACACTTGAATAAGAATACAATACATATACACACTTGCTTTCTTCTTGTCTTTCCCTTGTTTTATAGCACATTATCAGCACGAGTTTGCTCTACTTTATTTTCTAATTAATAGAAAGAAAGTTGATTATAGAAAGGTAAAATATTATTTCTATCAAACATATCAGTTGATTAGTTTCGAAACTATATACAGATGGTACAGTCATTATGCACTATTTATTTCATTTTTATTACCTGTCGTTCTTAGTGGCTTGTTTGATAATTTTACTCATTGGTGATTATTTTGCTCTATCAAATTTTTTTTCCTACGGAATTTGCACTTGTTTTGATTTCTAGGAAAAATGAGAAAATTTAGATCATTCTGAGTATTGTGGTCTTTAGATCTTGTTTATTTTTAAATATTTATTTGTCACCAAATCTTTCATTTTGTCTCATGATGTCTGGCTATACACATAATTATATTATCTAAAATATATAATTGAACATGTCCCTACAGATTTGTGATTGCTGCAAAGGTGTTATCTTGTATTTATATGCATATATCCATCCATATACGTGGGCATGTTTGAGCATATGTTACCATTAACCTATTTTAAGTGTTAAATGAAAGTGTTCCTTTATGTTTGTGTGATCATATATTGTCTCATGCTGAGTTGATAAAGTACATATTCGATAATTGATGAAGTCCTTCTGCTGCTTCTATATACTGATTGGTTGCATAATATGGATTGATAAATTTGACTCTTTGCATTTATATGTGATGGACATAATTCGAAAGGTAGATTACATTCCCATCATATTACATATAATTAAGTATATATTTCGGATTGAAAGTCATAGAATCTCAGACTGTACACATTTTTAACATTATTACTACAATTCAATGTTATTCGATTCTGACTATATTTCTTTACTACAAGAACCTATAAAGTTCTCGTAAATGGCTTGGTTGGAGCCTAGATAAGGAGACCAGCAGTCTCGATTGAATATGTTAGACTCAAAGTCTACGTGATAATACACAAATTTGAAAATTTGAGTCAGTGGGTATCCCCCATTTATAGTACTATTATTTCACGAGTAAGTACTATAACAATTTCTATGGAGGCTTGAGGCCCAAATCGAGCACGTGCAATGAAGTGACTCGCATATTTGAATGGTATATTAAAGAACCACTTGTTCTCTAATTTATGGGACTTGAAAAGCTCCATCAATCGAAAAAGAACTCGAAGTTCATAAATTTTAGGCTTAAAGCCTAGTTTAAATATGAAAGCTTGAAAGCTTAGGTGGAGACATATCCAATATAAAGGCTTGATGCCTAAATCGAGTACATAAATTCAAGGTATATTACTCAACCCTTGATGTTTGAATAGTATATTGTACTCGAAAGAACTATCCAGTTTGTGGTTCAATGATATATATGAAAATTCGAGTTAATTATAGTACTATTATTTCATATCAAGTACTATAATGATTTATAAGAAGCCTTCAGGCTCAAGTCGAGTATATAACTTTAAGCATAAAACTCAAATTTTGAGATTATATATAAATGTACTCGAAAGGACTATTCCTTTTTAATTCAATGATATGAGACATATCACACAATTCGAAATTATTTTTGATAGCTCAAGAAGAAAAGTAACTATGAGCGTTGGATCATTGAAGTTGAAGATCCATTAATGTGTAATGTAGACATAGACAAATATTTCATATGAGAATGCGTCTTAATGACACAACAAAGTATTATTGTATTTTGAGGATACAAATAAAGTATTGGTAGTATGTGTCTTGATGACACAAATTGAATACATGTTGATATATGTGTCTTGCAAGATACATATAATGGAGAATTGTAAGAGAAAATATTCTCTAAGTTTGTGACTTGAAATGCTACCGTAGTAGCAAAATTTTGGATATATATTATGATCATGACATGGCAACATAAAAATTAAAGTTGCACTCGTACTAGCAAAAATCAAGAAAATTTGATAGCATATCGTACTATAATACGAGTTGTGGAGCTAAAATTGAAATAATGCAAAGCTCGTTTCATTGTTGTTATTCTTTGACAATTACAACAACAAAATATTTCAAGAGATATCTTATATAGATATCATGGTGTTTATTACAATTTATCTCACCATTAGAGGTGTAGAGATGTGAAAAATATGAAAAATGATTGGTCATATATCCATTTTACGATAAAGCATGTTGATAAGCTTTATGAAGCACCAACAGAAAAGCATGTTTTGATTTTGGAGTCACGATATTGACCAATTAAATTAAAGATTTTGAATCACAAAAGTTTAGTGATGCAAATTTCACTCCAAATCCATATCTATGGAGGTATGTACATGATTTTTTTAATTGGTCTAGATGAGATTAGAACAAATTTCAAACCAAACGAAAAAAGGGGATCTGATATTCTTGTTAAAATTCCAAACCCTCTGCATATTCTGATTTTTCGAAATTTACAGTTTATTCCATCAAAATTTTCAAAAATTTCATTTTAGTCCCCGGATTTGAAAATTTTACAATTCAGTCCAAAAGGTTTTCAGAATATGCAGCTCGCTCCTCTCATCATCTGCAATTATGAATATATTTCAGAATTTCAGTTTTCACTGAAGTTTTTAAAATTGCAGCCTTGTTCCTGAAGTTTTAAAAAATTTACAGTTGGTCCCTAAATTTTCCAAATTTACAGTTTGGTCCCTGAATTTTCAAAGATTTGAAATTTGACCATTTATGTTCAGAATCTGTTAGATTCTCAAACGAATTTATATTCAGCCACATAAAATGATATCACGTGGATTGTTTATTATTTATGTTATGCAATATTTTGCACCTCCAATGGGAGATCTTTCTATGGCATACATTGTCAATTGTCATTTTAATGAGACAATTTTCCCGTCGTTAAGGGGGAGATAAAGAAGCCGGTTCTTGTATAACAGCGTGAATTATATGAAATGATCTTTGTCTCAACTGGATTTGTGCATGGAAATATTTAAGCACAAAAGAAAAAAGAATTCAATTGCAACAATTTTAATGTGCAAAATGCTAGATGCATTTATCGATAAAATGGCAACTTGATATTATAATATATGTTGCAAATGAGTGCAAGAGAAAATGTCTAAGAAGGACACATTGCACATTAGATTTTGCCATGAAAGGCTTAATAAACGAATGTCCTCAAAGGACAAATTTCACATTGTGATTGCATCGTGAATCCCTAAATGGGTGAAAAATGATTATGGTACACAACTAACCAATCTTAATTTATGCATATAAGAGGGGGAGATATATATGTTGGTTCGAATGATTAACACACTTTTAAGTGGTGTGAATACCGTTCAATTAAAGTCTACTAGCGCTAGTAGCATCATACTCTCATCCTATTACTTATCTCATTCGATGAAAGGATTCGTCTTAAAGACGATGTTGGGGGACGCCTCAACACCAATATCCATTACTATGATATGAGAATACTTGCCAGTTATGGTGGCATAAATGAAATCCATATTTGGATGATGATTATATGGTAGCTACCGAGACCATTTTAAATCGAACCATTATGTGCCAATAAAGAGTTGATTGGCAAACAAATCATGGTTAGCTTGCTCTCTAAGTGAATACAGAGGCATTTGAGACTATTAGTTCTCAATTTTGTTGTTGTACCGATATAATATCTTAAAGAGTTGAAAATTCTTTTCGAATGAATATTCATGTACCAAATTTAATTTGTTTATATTGAGTTTGAAAATAAAGTGGACAAGTAGTCCTCAATACTCCCTCCACATTGTGAAACTCAAAAGCGCGCAGTTTGTCCATATAGGACATTTTTTATTGAAATAAATAATGAGCTCAAGCACATAAAGTATTATGAAAAACTTTATAGATGCAAGAAAATTCTCTATAACAGAAAAATACATGGTACATGAAAAGATATGGATATCTACAAGAGATCGTACCCACAAAGGCTACAATCCCCATTTATATGAATATAATTCTCTAAGGAGAATCCGGTACCGAAAAGTGAAATAGTGAGCTCTTGATTGATTATAAAGAAATATGGGGAGTACGAAAGATGTTATCGAATAACTACATGTACAATTATTTCTGTAATGTGAAGAGCTTGAAGCTCATAAATCTTAATAGATGTCGACATCTAATTGGTCATTAGTATATGCATTCACAAATGCAATTGACCATGATTAATTGAAATTATTGATGACATGAATTGTACATTGACTTGCGGTCATTACACATAAAGTTGTGAAAGCCTTTAGTGCAAAAGTGGGTAAAGTCATTGCGGTAAATTTGAATGCCTTTTGAAAATATACTTTTATGATGCAATCATTTTACGATGGTATTAAAAATACTTGACATGCATCATAGGATGCAATTACCGCATATCTGGATCATAAAATTTGTGTCGGCTTAACGATCTATTTCCAACATCAGCGAGAGTGTGATTAATAACCCAACACTGTACTCTTTTTCCTTCGACCAAGTTTTTATCTCAATGGGTTTTTCTTGGCAAGGTTCTAACGAGGCAGTGCATCACACTCTCAATAGTCATAGACATCCAAGGGGGAGTATTATGTAACCTATGGTGGATGTCTATAGGAGTTACAAAGTCATTAGTGTGTGTAATTAGAGGTGATAATGGTGAATGTTAAGGCCATTCATTCCCTTGTAACACATGACCTTTTGAATGGTCTTCTTGTACTATAAAAGGGACACCATTGTATGGGGTTGAGACACACTTGAATAAGAATACAATACATATACACACTTGCTTTCTTCTTGTCTTTCCCTTGTTTTATAGCAAAAACTTAATTAATATAACGGATCCAAATCCTTAGCTTAATGGGCTTGGATCATTATATTAATTTCTTTCTGTCTTGGGCCTTTATTTTGCCGGTCCAATATATGTAGATATAATGGGCTCATTTGAGGCCCAATTAGGTATATCAATAAAGTACTAAAATTATATGTTGCAATTTTTCCGATTGTTCATCTCCTTCCATCCAAATTGTGAACTATTATTTATATTTTATAAGAATGGATAAATTGATCTTCTATGTGTTGTCGAACTCAAAACACCAATTTATCTAGGAATATGAAAAAGGGCTAAATACTCTATTGTTATTGTACTGTCATGGTATTTTTTTTTTTTTGATAATTAAAATGCATTTATATTAAAGAAAGACAAATAAAGAGTCTACAATTGGGAAACCCCCATCACAAAAACAAATAATAGGTAAAGCATTAACATCAACAAAACCATTCCATGAACACGAAAGAGCCCATTTCGCCAGGTGATGAGCAGCTTCATTAGCACTCCGATGATAAAATTTAAATTTCCACTTCGGCCATAAAAACCAAAATTTTCGGATTTCCTTGATAAGAACTTGAGCACTCCAATGGATTGAAGATGATGTATCATTGATAAAGCGAATAGCATTGAGACTGTCGGATTCGAAAATGAAATTCTCTATCTTGAACTCATTGATAAATTTACATGCATCCAAGATTCCAAAAATTTCAGCAACAAGGGGCGAAGAACAGTAATGATCTTGGGCATGAGCATAGACAATGGACCCGTTATGATTACGAATAATGAAGGCTGAGTAAGCAATGTCGTTGACAAATCTGCAATCTGAATTCACCTTTAGCCAACCAATCCTTGGACAAGACCGGGACTGTGGAAGAGTATTTCCAGCAATAAGAGATTTGGAGACTTGACAATTCCAGTGGTCTTTGGCAGTTGAATTCAATAATTTTGATGCTTCCTGCAAAGAGAGAGAAGAAGATCCATGAGTGATATGATTACGTTTAGACCAAATAATCTCAAAAATAACCACCATATAAATAAGGAATTCTTCTCTTAGAGCCTCACACGGAAGAAGACCACCGTTTTTCTTAAGAGTTAAGGAAATCCAATGAGTGAGAGGTTCATTTGTAAAAGAGTCAAGACGGAAGTTCCATTTAGAGATGAACCACAATTGAGTCACAAAATTACACTTGAGGAAAAGGTGATCAGAAGATTCAATATCAAGACCACAAATAGAGCAAGTGGAGTCATTGATAGGAAAACGAAATGAAAGCTTGGCTCTTGTGGGAAGGATATTGTGAGCAATGCGCCAAATGAACAATTTATGCCTATTATGTAATTTTGCATTCCACAAAGTCTTCCAAGGAAAATTGTTGGTATTCAGAACATTGGAGATACGACGCGCATTCTCAGTAAGAAGAGCACTCTTTGATGAAAAATTCCCTGTCAAAGAGGGAGACCAAAAAAGAGTTTTGGGTTTGAAGATATCAGAAACTTGAATTTTTCTAATTTCTTTAACAACTTGGGATGGAAACAGCTCTACCAAGAGACTTACGTTCCATTGATTAGAGTTCTCAAAAAGCAAGATACTGACCAGATTAAAAAGAGGGTTTGGGAAAGTGAAAGAAGGGTGGGGGGATGGTTTGAAAGTCTCCAAAGATGGGATCCAAGGGCCCTCCCAAATACAAACATTGGAATTTTTTGAAATGGAGTAACAAGCCCCTTTAAAAATGATTTCTTTAGAGCTAGAGATTCCTTTCCAGATCCATGATGACCGATTGGGGTTATGATCAGTTCTGAGAAAATCTTGAAGACCAAGGTATTTAGCTTTGAGCATTTAAACCCATAAACAATTTTTAGAAGATGCCATGGACCAAGCAAATTTAGAGATTAAAGCTCTATTAGTGTCATTTGATCTTTTGAAGCCAAGACCTCCAACAACTTTAGGAAGGCAAATACTATCCCAAGACTTAGGCATAAAAGAATTGCCATTATCATTCTCTCCCCACCAAAATTTTCTATACATAGCATCCAGTTTGAGATTAATGGACTCGGGAAGGAGAAAAATGGACATATGGTAAGAGGGTATAGCTTGAGCAACAGCAGCAACAAGAATGGATCTACTGGCTTGAGAAAGATTTTTGGCTTTCCACCCACTCAATTTTGAAGAAACTTTGGAAATGAGTTCGTTGAAGGCAATCTTTTTGGATTTTGGCAGGCAAAAAGGTAAACCAAGGTGTTTTTCTTTATGGGAGCACTCATCGAAATTGAGAAGATGAAGAACAAAATTCTTAGTGGAATGAGGAGTGTTGGAGCTGAAATGAACGAAGGATTTTCTATGATTAGGCAATTGGCTAGACCACAAAAAGAACTTGTCTAAAGACTTCTTCATAGCTGAAGCTTCCTCACAATTTGACCTGCCAAAAATTATGAGATCATCAGCAAATACAAGATGCGTAATAGAAGGGGCAGTTCTAGAAATTTTAATGCCTTTGATAATCCCCGAGTTTTCCTCAGCAATAAGGATTCTAGAAAGAATCTCAGTGTAAAGAACAAAGAGAAAGGGGGAGAGGGGGTCTCCCTGTCTAATGCCTCTAGATGGTTGAAGATTACCAAAGGGAGAACCATTGATTAGGAAAGAGAATGATGCAGTTGAAATGCATTGCATGATAAGATTTGTAAAAAACCTGCAAAAACGAAGGTTATGAAGACTGCATTTCAGAAGACCCCACTCAACCCTGTTAAATGCTTTAGCCATATCAACTTTAATGGCCATATAACATTTTTGACCTTTTTTCTTGTGAAGGTAATTCATAATTTCATGGGATATGATATTGTTATCATGGATGCTTCTACCTTCTACAAATGCCATCTAAAGAGGAGAAATAATGGAGGTGAGGTGAGGTTTTAGTCTGTTTGCAAGAATTTTGGAAATGACTTTATAAGTGGTATTGCAAAGGCTAATTGGTCTAAATTGCTCCACTTTACAGGGGTGTGGAATTTTAGGAATAAGGGCAACAAATGTGTGGTTTAGGGCTTTGAGAAGGTGGCCAGTTTTGAAGAAATGTTGTACAGCAGCAACAAATGTAAGTTTAGTTGTTTTCCAGAATGATTTGAAGAAGAGAGGGGGCATGCTATCTGGCCCAGGGCTCTTGAGAGAAGCAAAAGAAAACAAAGTTTTTTTAATTTCAGCATGAGTGGGCATAAGGCAAAGTTCTTCATTACACGAATCAGAAATAACAGAGGGGAAGAGCTGATCAAGGTTAGGAGGGTATGGAAGAGAAGGTTGAATATGGTCAGATTTGAAAAGATTGGCATAAAAGTCAATGAAACAATTAGCAATCTAGACATTGTTGAACACAAGAGAGTTATTACCATCCCTAATAGAAAAAAATTTGTTGCCTCTAGCATGTATGAGAGTGGTGAGATGGAAGAATTTAGGGTTAGCATCTCCATCTAAAAGCCACTTCTCTTTTGATTTTTGTTTCCAGAAGATCTCATTTCTCTTAAGCCACTCATCCAGTTGAATTTGAAGATCATTTTCAAAAGTGAGAGTATCATGAGAATTATCAGAGGTCTGGAGGGTATTGATTTTTTCAGTAATCATCTTGATGTTTTTATGGCAGTTTCCAAATTGGGATGTATTCCATTTTCTAAGAGCAGCACAAATCTTTTTTATTTTAGAGTGAACCTGGTAAGGAGGGGATCCTTTGATAATCTCATTCTAAGCAGATTGAACAGTGGTGAGACACGTTTTATCTTCTAGCGACATGGCTTCGAATCTAAACGGTTTAGGGCTATTGGTGAGATCAATGGAAGTATTGAGTAAGATTGGAGCATGGTCTGAGCCAATAGTAGGGAGATGGCTAATGCTTGAATTAGGAAAATCAGTACACCATAAAGGGTTAGCAACCCCCCTGTCCAATCTCTCTTTAATGCTATCCTTACCATGTCTTTTGGTTCTCCATGTGAAAGGGGAACCATGATAACCAAGGTCAATGAAGCCAAGAGAGTTGAGGTCAGAGAGAAGAGTGTGTTTCGAAGAGGAAGCAAAAGGAGCGCCTCTTTTTTTTTCAGTTTGAGATAAGGGAGAATTAAAATCTCCCATGACCAACCAAGCACCAGAAAAAGCATCAGAGATACAAGAAAGGTGGTGCCAAAAAAATTGTTTACCGGGAGACGTACATGGGCAATAAATTCCCGTGAATTGCCAAGGAGGGCTGAGATTGTCCAAGGAAACAAGAGCATTGATAAGGAGGCTATTTTGGATGATGATGTTAACAACAATATTGGAATTCCAGGCAAGAGAGAGACCACCTGCAATTCCAACGGGAGGCTCGAAAACAAAGTTGGGAAGGGAGGCAGCACAAAGAGTGTTATAAATAGAAGAGAAAGAAGAAGTTTTAATTTCTGAGAGAAAAAGAATGTCAGGCTTAGTGGATAGAAGAAGCTGCCTGAGAGCCCTAACTGCCTTGGGTTGAGCTAACCCTTGGCAGTTCCACGAGAGAATTTTCATTGGGAACTACTTCCCTGACCCCATAGGGTCAGCAGAGTTTGGGGGGGGGGGGGGGGGGGGGGTTTATTTGTTTTCTGAAGAATCGGATTTGGAGATCACATATTTGTTCACAATGGGCTGCTCATCAGCTAATTCAGTTAAAGACGCCGAAGTTTTGTTATTTCAGAGGAACCATCAGGAGATCTTCTGATAAGAAAAAAATTCCTCTCCTCAAAGCCTGATCGTGGACGTGATAATGCAACTTCGATGGTGTCTTGAGAGATAACTGGCAGGTCAAGGTTTGAAAGAGGAATGGAGTATTGGCTATCTGCTTTAGTACTGTATGGGGATTTACGGTTTAGGGCTTCAGCATCATCTTGGCTGTTTAGGTTTGGGTTTTGCAAAATAGGGATTTCAATTTTGGACCTTTTGAGACACGGGTTTGGAAAGGTTTCGATGTCCAAGTTTCTTTTTAGAGGCCCATTCTTTAGAAATTGAGATATAGTTGGGCTTTTGACAAGGGATCTATGGACTTGTGCCAGACTGGCCCAAATATTTGGCCCAGTACTTGCATGGAGAGGGCTTTCAGGATATTTGGGCGGGAAAAGAACCCCTTCTTTTGATGTAGGAAGAGTTTTGCCTCGGATTTCGAGAACTGTACATTGTTGGGTGATGGGAGACTTTCCTTTTTTTATGAGAGAATTTTTATCAGAGGAGCTGGAAGAGTCTAATCCCATTAATGATGAGCTTTTTTGGGAAGCAATAGTAATATTTTTATGAGTAGCCTCTCTAGGTAAGTGATGGGGAAAGTTGACAAAAGTGGTTTCCATTGACTCAGAAGGGTCCACGTGGCTTTTTGTAGGTGGCCCGGTAGGTTTTGTAGAGTTGGTGGTATCGGAGGGGAGTTCCGGCGATTTTGCCACCATGGCCGTGGAGTTTGGGCTTTGGGGGTGAAGAAATGAGGGGTTTTGAATATGGGTATTTTCGACTTTAATCAAAGGACCAAACAAGAGGTTCGAAGTTGCATTATCACCTTCACTTAAGCCAGAGTTGCAGTTGATAACCTTATGACCCAAAATACCACAAAAATAACAAAACTCAGCAATTCTTTCGTACCTTATTTCAGTTTTCAGAGCAGCACCTTCTGGACGGGATATGATCACCATATCCTTTAGAGGTTTGGAGATATCAAGAAGGACTTTGATGCGAAGAAATATTTTCCATTTGTGGCTTGGGGATTGCAGGACAGCTTTAATGAAATGACTCACCGAGTTTCCAATGAAGGCAGCAGTGGAGGGAGTCATAAGGCAGACATGAATATTTGTTGCTTGGATCCAAAAGGCAGTTTTCGAAAGATTGACTTCATCAAGGGATTTGTCTGGTGGCCAGATCTGAATAATTACTTGAGAGTCTCGAAAGGACCATGAAAGATTAAGGATTTTTTGGATATCTAGCTTGGATTCAAAGATGAACGCTACGGTATTTAATTTGTTGAAGAATATTGGATTGGGTTTTGCCTTTAGGATTCCAAGCTTTGATCATGGTTGTCTTAAATGAACCCATATTTATGGTTTTAGAAGTCAGGATTTTGGCTATTAAAGTGTGTTCCTCCTTGAATGGCTCATTTATGATGTCTGAAGACTTAGAGCATTCAAGGAGATGGGTTTTCAGAATTAGTTCATTGATTTCCAATGATTGGTTTTTTGATGAATTCATGGATGACGAAGAAGACAAAGGAAAAGGAAGAAAAGGAAAGGATAGGAGAAAGCAAAAACTGTGAATACAGATATTCAAGAATGGATCTAAGATCCAACACCAATGGAGGAGAAGGCTCAAAAGAGAGAGAACTCACATAAAGAGAGAGTGTCTACGATCAGAAATATATATAATATACCTATTCTAGGTTCCTAATAATTTTCGGGTGGTGATATACGCAGGCCAAATTAAACATTCAGGCACTTTTTTACCATGGTTTTTTACCTTTTTACCATAACTATTTACCTTTTGTACTATTCCTACCAAATTAAAAATTAAAAAAAAAAAAAAAAAAATTAAATTTTGGTGCTCGTGCAAAAACACACGAGCATTTCAACAGTGCTCATCTGATTTCACACGAGCACTGTTGAAATGCTCGCATGTTTTTGCACGAGCATCTTATAATTCTATAAAAAAAATTATATAAAAAAAAAAAAAAAAAAAAATTAATTTGCTCGTGTAAAAACACACGAGTGGTTGCAAAGTGCTCGTGTGATTTCACACGAGCACTTTGCAACCACTCGTGTGTTTTTACACGAGCAATTAAAAAAAAAAAAAAAAATTAACAAGGCCTGCTCGCGTGAATTTACGCGAGCACTTGGCAAGTGCTCGCGTAAATTCACACGAGCAGGCCAAAGTCCGATTTTTTTCGTTTTTTTTTTCGGATTCGTAATCTACATAACAAGAGGATCGTAAAAACGTAAAAATTACATCCGATCTGTTGACGATTTGCACGGGCTTTGCGAAAGAAAATCGAAAGGGTAGAGAGAGTTTTTGAGTTTTTTACCTTTTGTTTTTTGAGAAATGGTAAAAAATGTGCCTGAATGTTTAATTTGTGCCTGCACAAATCATTTCAGTTAAGGAAAACCTCTCTCATATATTCTAGTTTCTATTTGAAATAAAAACATTGTTTTTTTAAGAAAAATGAACAAATATATAATTGTTAGAAATTAAAAAAATAATTAAGTGAACTTGTAAAAATAATAAAAATAGAAGAAAGTTGTTGTTGAAGACAGAATATTCCCGACCTTCTGAATATTCTCATTTTTAGTTTTAGGGCTCCCTATTTTGCCCGCTTTGACAGAACTTATAGTCTTATCGCCTTTTTTCACTTCGGCATTTGCTATATCTTCCAGATGATAGCTTTTTGTAGGTTTGCTATCACTCTGTTGATTCCTTTTATTTGCTATTTAGGCTACTTTTTGGCCGTTGACACCTTGTATGATTTTTACTGATTATTTCGATTTATGATAATGAGAGGACCATTGTCTAAGTCCCCCAACGCATAGCGGAATTTCGGTTATTAAAAACGAAAAAAAAAAAAAGTAAAAGACACCGAAGAGGGAGTTATAGGTAGTAAAATGGGTAAACATTTAAACCTCTATAAATTAATACTATTGGAACCATTAAAATTCCATTAATTTAGCGAAGTATTAACTTATCGATAAATTAATAATTATTAATTTATATATTAATTAATAATTATTAATTTATACATTAATTAATAACTTAATAATTTATGAAATTATTTAATTTTATTATTATTTTCAATAAATACATTTTTTTTTTTGTCTTTTTACATGTATATTATTCATTGCACTATTAGTTCAACGCACTATAGAGCCCTTCACAAACGGAAGCTCTTAAAGCAGCAATGATATTGAATACTTTTCTGTTGAGTTATGAGAAAACTATACCTGAAGTTCAAACCATGTTAAGAAAAGTGAGGGATGAGATTGATGGCAATGTGCACTTCATCAAGGAACAAGGGACAGTTATATTATATTTTATTAAGCATTCATAGATCTATTAAATATGTACTATACCATGTATTTAAGAATTATTTTTATGCATTATTAATTTATATATATTATATGGGGCTTCTTAAAATTTTCAAATGTGTATTATCTTATAAATTTAACGAATTATAAATTTAGCACGTTGTCCCCAAATCAGGACCAGAAAATTTTATTATTTAAGCAAGATTATTATTTTATCGAGGTTCTACTGTAATAGGTGTAATAGGTATAGAATGAAACTCGGCAATAATATTTGAAGGATTGTATAGTATAAGAGCTAAATGAATGTTACCCATTAGTACAAGAGCGGTAAGCGAAAGTAGCCCCAAAAAAAAATTAAAAAAAATAATAGTAATAAAAAGAATAAAAAAATAAATTTTGTGTATTAATAAATAATAAAATGAAAAATTAATTGCTCACACACATTCTCATTCAAAGTTATTGCATAAAAACTTGATTTTTAAGCATTAACTCCAAGATATAAGGGTGCAATGAGATTTTAGAAAAAATAATAAAAGAGGGTATTTGCTAATTTTGATTCGATATGGATCGATTGCCATTTCACAGATACACCGATTGTAATTAGCTCTCTAGTATAACCTTATGTGTAATATAGAAATATCTTTCATTTGCCCAGAGTCTTAACACAACAGAATTCACTAGGGCTGGAAAATAATTACGGCCTACCGAATACCACGGTATACATATCAAGCAATACCGAAAAATTACCGAAACTTCGGTAACCATTACATTTGGTACGGTATTAGTACCGTACCACTATTATACGGTACGGTAGCGGTATTGTATTTCAGTACCATGGTAATACCGTACCGTACCGTAAATTTGAATTTTATAATTTAATTAATATATATTTATTTTATATTGGTTAATTAACTAAAATTAAAATTGCTACATAAAATAAATAGGTCAAAACTTAAAAAAATTAAAATACAGTTCTTAAAAATTTATGAGACAACATTGAAGCTTAGTGCAACAAAAAAACGTACATCCCATTTGGTTTTCACTGAAATAGTAGGGCAGCAAATTGAGATTGAAAAAAAATCATGACTCTAGTAATCTTAGTTTGCAAGGTATGACTAAATTAATGAAGTTAAAGTTTGATAAATATTGAAGGAGCTTTGAAATTTGAATAAGATCATATAAATAGCCAATTTTCTTGTTTAAAGTGTTGTATTTTTATAAAGATCGTCTTCAAAGTATAACAAATTAAAATTAATGGTAGAGTACCATGTACTGATATATCGTACCGAAAGTAACGGTATACCGAATAACGGTATACCACACTTATTGGTACGGTAACGGTATCGAATTTTTCAATACCATATAATTCGGTAGGTACACGGTATTGATCAAAATATTCGGCAACAGTACCGAAACCACCCCTAGAATTCACCGTTGTTAAGCTTTAACAGGATAGGGCAATTTCAAGCACATGTTTTTTGGGAGTAGTATAGCAATTTTGATGCTCTTATAATATGAATCTAACAGGCTATTATTTTTCTTATTTAATGCTCTTACAATATGAATCTTTTAGTATTTCTTTGGAAGTAGTTAAAAGATGATATGTATACACAGAAACGGACTTTTCGATCCATTATTTCTTTCAGTCGATATTCACTTGTTGTGATAACATTTGAAGTCCAACCTCCAAATCACTTAACGTGATTGTCACCAATTCATCAAATTTCGCGTCGAAATTCATCCTCGAATCCAGATTTTCTCGAGCATTGTTCAGCATATGATCCACCAAACCTCCGTTCATTTTATTCCGCATCTTCTCAGTGGAGTTCTTCTCTATCACTCCAAGAACATCGTCATAAGTACACAAAGGATGGAGCTTAAACCCGTACAACCGGCTCTTCTCGCTTTGCTTACTCATCTTTAGAATAAGCATATCCGCGAGATCTTTGCATGTAAAATCATCAAATTGGTAAAAGTGAGTCACCCTTCTGGTGAATCCCGCGTTTGAAGAGAACACACGCTTCATCGGCTCTGTATAGCCCGCAAAAATGACCACAATTTTCCCATCTTCCAACACGGACATAATCTCTTCCAATGCTTCCACACCCAAGTCTTGGGAATGACCTTGCGATCGCACAGGTACTAAACGGTATGCTTCGTCCACGAACAAAATCCCACCCATAGCCTCTTCAATCTGTAATCAAACATCAATCGGTATAAGAAGAACACTAACAACGTACATAACAAAACCGAATTTCATGAATCATCGTAAATGAGTCCATACTTTTTTTCTAGTCTTGGGTCCAGTGCGACCCATATACTCTCCTACCAAATCAGTTCTTTGTACTTCTATCACTTTATCAGAAGAAAGCACGCCGACAGATTGGAGTAGTTTGCCTAAGATTCGTGCTACGGTGGTTTTGCCTGAACAATAAATAGTTGAAGATGCACGCGGTAAATCTCATTAGAAGATAGGGGATTAACGAAATTAACACGCAACATTAAACTATCACTAGTAGAAAATTTGCTTATTACTACGAATTTGTTTGCTACGGTGAAAAACCGTAATAAAAGGTACTTTTTACTACGGAACAATTTTGAAGTCGTAGTAAATACTAGGATTACCGTAGCAAAAAAGTATTTGGTACGGCCATTTACCGTAGCAAATGCGTAGCAAAATCATTTTTACTACGAATTTGATACATTTTGCTACGATTAATGATCGTAGTAAAAAGCCATTTTTCTACTAGTGTATTACCTGTCCCGGGATTTCCGAGAAATACCATGTGAGGTTGTTTTCTTGGTCCAAGGTTTATCCCCATGGCTCGACGCTTCTCATCCAAGAGCATTCCCTTTGCCCATTTCTTGAACTGCGTTTTGAGGTCACGCAATCCCACTATCTTCGACAATTCATCTTCAAACTCCTCCATCTTTGTTTCTTCCAAATTCTCAAGGCGCATTTTTTTGTTAATTTGATTTACATTGTTCTGACTTGCGTTGACAATTTGTCCCATATAATTGTTAGTTTGACACGCAACATTATCTTGGCAGAGTAGTCTCAACAATTCTTGATTTTTTAAGCTTGCTAGCAAATAGTTGAGAGGAGTCATGCCCTTCTGCAAAAATGATAATAATAATAAGTTCACTATATATTATATCAACAAAATCATGAAACTCCGAACAATATTTGATACATTGTCTGTTGCCCAGCGATCCGCTTTGTAATCTACCAATGTTTTCACGACCGAGTTTTTTCCAGATTGCATTGCGTAACTAACTGCAAGATGTAATGGAGTCATCGAGTTCTGCGAGAGCAAATAAATTAAGTTAGTTTATACATAACCGAATTTAGATCCAAGTAAATATATTTAAGAAAAAAGATATAAAATAGCGCACATTTGTTCTTGCATCCAAATTGGCACCAGAGTCGATAAGCATCTTGACCGCCTCATTACATCCATTCCTAGCAGCAGTGTGCAATGCTGTCTCACCATTCTGTGCAAAACAAAGAAATATATATGTATATACATATATATAAGAAGAATTTATTTTTTTTGAGTTGAAACAAACAACAATTCATTAACCGATTTCTTCTACATACAACATTCTTTGATTCCAAATCCAATTTCAGCCCTTCTTTCTGGTCGAGAATGTACTTCAATAGGTCAACTCTATTCTCGCTAGCAAGAGTTTGTAACTCGATCAGTATCATTTTCACCTGAGAAATTAAAACAGTGAGTATATATCTTAGTACAATCTGCTGTCACTCCATAGAGATAAATCCACTAATTTTCAAAAAAATATTCCGAAAATTACAAGTACAACTTAACATGAAATTATCCCAAATCAACATTCCTAAACACAATTTCACATCTCTCATCAGAAAATTAATTAATTGTTACATCCCATAAAAATACAAATATTTAAAATAAACTTGTAGGACATAAAAATTTCAAGCAGACTGAGATGTACTATGGCTACATATATCCTCGAAAATAAGGCCAAACAACATTAATCCTTCACAACGCACGTAATCCCATTAACGAAAAAGGGACGAAGTCACATAATTCATTCACGAATAAGGTACAACTTAAGATTTATTCTTGAAATAATCTTAAATCACACATGCTAATCAAATTCATTATTCAACTATTCAATCCCCACATATATGCTACTTATCAATTAATTCTCTAACTAATTCATATTCTCATAAAACACCAACTCACTGCACTCTCACAGCTATGAAATACACACACTAAAAGATGCACACGGACACACTAGAATACACATAAAACACTGTCATACACATACCAAGACACACATATTTTATAGATACAATAATACTTAGAATTTAATTGATTAAACTTTTGCGTTGTATATGTAACTATGATTAGTTGATATATTATATAGATACAATCCATTAATATTTAAGAATCTGAGATACAAACACAGTCTAAATATTATCCTTGTTAAAATTTCTTTTGAATTCTTAAGAAATTGAAAACTCTGAAAACCTTGATTTATTTACTGATGAAGAATTCTTTAACAGCCGGCTGCAGATATGCAAACAAGACTCGTAATCAATTGATTTATTATTTTTTTATTACGGAAATTTCTTAAATTTCCCTAATCATATTTTCGGAATTCTTTTAAGGTTATTAGTGAAAATCTACTCTAGTATTTTTTAAATAAGGATGGTTCTAGACTTTTTTTAATTATTAGTAATAGGCCATTTTTTTCCTTCTATTTCAAATTTACTCTATTTACAATTCCCAACGCATTACCCACTTGATGTTTTTTTTCATTATTTTTTTATTTTCATTCTATTTATTTAAAAATAATATTCTTTTTTAAACAATATTATTTTTTTTCAGCAATTTTCTTTTTCAGTTTTCCGTAACTTTCGAAAACAACTACAGTAGAACTTCGATAAATTAATGCTGGATAAATTAATAACCTTGTTTAAGTAATAAATTTTTCCGGTCCCGACTCGGGGATAACGTGCTAAATTAATAATTGGCTAAATTTATAGGATACACATTCAAAAATTTTAAGAAGCCCCATATAATATATAAATTAATAAGACATAAAAACAATTCTTAAATTACATGGTAGAGTACACATTTTATAGATCTATGAAGGCTTAATACAATATAATTTAATTGTTGTTTCTTTCTTATTGAAGTTCACATTACCATCAATCCCGTCCCTCCCTTTTCTTAACATGGTTAGAACTTTCGGTATAGTTTTCTCATAACTTAACATAAAATCGTTCTATACCATTGCTGCTTTAAGAGTTTCCGTTTGTGAAACAGACTCTATAGTGCATTGAACTTATGGTACAATGAATAATATATACATAAAATAAAAAAAATGTATTTATTGAAACATAATAATAAAAGTAATTTCATAAATTAATAATTATTAATTAATGTATAAATTAATAATTATTAATTTATTGATAAGTTAATATTTCGCTAAATTAATGAAATTTGATGGTCCCAACTGTATTAATTTATAGAGGTTTAACTGTACATTATTTCCAACTCATTTTTTCTGTTTTTTTCCCAACGGATTTACCAAATTGATAAATTACTACATATTATTGAAAACAATACAAAAAAAAAAATAATGAATCAACTAACAAAAAAACATAAATCACCTGAAAAATGTCGAAAATGACTAAAAATAAATGAGCTACAAGTTTTTTTTTTTTTCTATATATTGAAAACAACTAAAAAAATCAAAATCAAATACCAAAAATTGAAAACAACTAAAAAGTGTTGAAGACAACTAAAAACTATCGAGAACTAAAACAACTATATTGCTTTGTGTATCAAAAGCATAACAAAAAAAAACGATGGCAGGAGGACAAATGTGGAAGGGGGAGACGGCGGCGGTGATGAGGTGGAATCCATGTAGGGCGGGGCAGCAGTGGTAGCTGAGGCACGGAGAGGCGGCGAGCGTAGTTGGAATCACGGCAGGGTGGGGCAGCGGTGGTGGCTGAGGCATAGAACGGCGGGCGACGTAGAGGTAGAAGGGGGGAAGATTTATGGAGAGAAAAGAAAGAAGTGGAGAAGAGACGAAGAATTTATGTTTGATTAGAGTTTTAGGTGGAAAGACCAAATTATATATTGTTGATAGAGGGGATATGGATATTACTTTAAATTTTATTTAATTAAACAATTAGGGGCTCACTAATACTGAAAAATGGGTGGGATTCATCCTTATAATCCATTTAGTTTGGGTTCTCGCTAACAATCTCATTCTTTTATGGATCACTTAATTTATTCAATTTCTAAGGGAAATGAACAATAATTGTACAATATGCCTTTTATTTATGGGGCTATTACCAATAAGCCTATGGTTGACTACTTATTCATATCTAGGTCTAACCCCAAAGCTCTTTTATAAAAGTCCACGCAAAGTCGCGAGGTGTGTATATGACAAAAATATCTCTTCACATTTTATCTATAACTATATAATTTATAAATTGAAACCCTCATACCTTTAGCATCCAACATTTGGCATACCTAGGTGGCATCCTAATCAGCTCCAACGTGACATTATTTATTCCATTAATATTACCATATTAATTTCTAAGCATTAGTTACTGATAAGATCTAAAAGACCCTTCAATTATATAAAACTTTTAATGAATATGGATTAACAAACTATCTATGTAATCATGATTTTTACGGGGTATAAAGAGGAAAATGTTTATTCTTATTATTTAGAATATAGATTTTTTTTTGGGAATCCTCTCCTTTCTTCTATTACAAATGTGAAGAGAAGTATTTATACTACTCTTCTATGAGTCCTCATGGGCCCTACTTGACCATGTGGAGTATTACAGATATATTATCCTATTTCTACGGCCGCTCTCCTATCCTAGCTTGACACCTGTCTCTTCACATCATTCATCCACCTCACATCCCTGAGAGATAAAGCTGCTTTCTGCCGAGGTAGTTTCCTAGACGAGGTGCCACTCTGCCTTGACGACGTCTCACTTATATGTGGGTGAGCTATTCTTAGATTATTTCTTTAATGTTGCATTTATCAACATTTCATGCTTTTATGATCTTTTAATGCGATGGGCATTTAAGAGCATTAAATGCTTTAATAAACCTTTAATGCTTTATTTTTGCCGTCTTTTCTCCGCTGTCTTATCTGCTTTTAGGGGGACTCCTTGGACCGAAAACTGGCCCTTTGGAAGGCCCAAAAGCCAAAGTACCATTATTGAGGTCCAAACAGAATTGGCCCACATCAGTTACCTATTTATCAACTTAGAATGTTATTATTTTGTGTACTGCTATTGATGGAGATCATTTATGTATTCCATAAATCAAATAGAAACGTAATCAATTATTATCAATTACATACGATGGTAATTCTATAATACTATAATCACGGAGAAAATATTACTTTATTCAGAAAAATTATCAATTACAAGTACATAGATTGTGCTTACTAAAATCAAGGATATTATATTATACAACATCACACTATTTCATCTATATTTAGATTTTTGTAAAATCTTTGCATCTATTACCGCCCATATTGAAATTTGAATTTTGAATAGTTAAACTCTTTAAAAACATTATGTTTATAATTCATACTATATAAACTTCTCACATCGATTTTATTTTCAATCCTCGAGCCATCTACTTCACATCACTATATGTAATTATGTTTACGCCGATGTTTATTTTAATATTCTTAATTCTTGTATATGTTTTTTCTTTTGAACTCTTTAGTACCCAATTTATAGTCGCATAAGAATTTACCAATTTTAATACTTTCCATGTGAATTTTATATTTGTTGATTAGCATCACAAATTCAAGAATTAATATGAGTGTTCAATCGGCATTATGTGTACTTTTCAACAACTAATTAGACCGGCCTTTGGATCCATATATATGCGTTGTATATAGAGAATCAATCAAAGGAGACATATGCATATTTGACCATGTGTTGTATGTTGGAAGGTGGAAACGGAAGATTTCATAACTTTTTTTAGTGGTGTGTTGTCTGAATGTGTCTTTATACATGAGATGTGTATGCCATCGAATGAACGTGGGAATTTCGATTAATAGATCGTAACGCCTCCCTTATATATTTTGAAACAGTGCTTACGTATTATGATCTCCAACTAATGGTAATATCGATATTCAAGATTTGGACTGCCAATAATTGTACATGAGAGCTCCACATGCAGCATCAAACAACAAAGTCCACAAGCAGAATTATTATCTAAAGCGAAGCTAATCATATGAGACAAGGCACCGATGATGCACATGTATTGTTTCAAAGCACTTGACTCAAAGATGCCATTTGGAGGCAAGGTTGTAGTTCTTGGAGGAGACTTTTGGCAAATTCTGCTAGTTGTGTTGAAAGCGTCGAGCCAAAACATTGTTCATGCTACAATCAATTCCTCAACGTTGTGGAAACACTGTAAGGTTATGATGTTGCAAAAGAACATGAGACTTCGGTCATGCTCCTCTTCCTCCAACACCGATGAAATTGTAGAATTCGCAGACTGGATACTGCGAATCGGGAATGGCGATGTTGGTGAGGTCAATGATGGTGATGCTGCTATTGAAATTTCTAATGACAAGTTGATTCGTGATTCTGCAGATCCCTGTTTGGATCTTATCGAGTTTGTTTATCCCGATCTGATGAGCGACCTGTTCAATCCTGATTATTTCGAGGGCATGGCAATTCTTGCACCAACTAATGAAAGTGTCGGTTTTGTGAGTGATCGTTTTTTGTCGCTCATAACTGAACAAAAGAATGTTTATTTTTCTCTGATAGTATGCGCAAGGATGAGTTATTATCATAACTCAACGCATAAGTATATTCCACGGAATTCCTCAATAACATATCATGCTTTGGGAGTCCAGCGCATATGTTGAGATTGAAATATTGAAAAGAGGTGTTCCCGTTAAAATATTTTTAGGGGACAACAGAGAATTTTCCACATTAATCATAGAAGATATCACGTTCTTCTCTAGATAATTCTAAAATATTTTTTTTTAAATTACAAATTAAATTTTAACATTTTATTGTTTACAGAAATTGTAATTTCCAAACACTTACGAATTCATTATGGCTAAGGACCTAAATTATATATTCTTTATTTGCGTCGACACCAAACAGGATCAGAGCTTCCTAAATCTTTCCCAAGTGATATGAAATTGTACTCAAAATTGTGGATCAGAGCTTCCTAAATCAACGGCGGCGACGGACAAAATTGTACTCAAAATTATGTTTTTGGTCAAAATTGAATAATTTATGAAATTTGGGGTCAAATTGAGGTAAATAATTAAAGGATGAAATTGGAGCATATTAAAATGTGAGGGGCACTTTTAGTCTTTTACATACCTCTGGACAACGTGTGGATTTTATTTGTAAAAGAGTTTTTTGTCTAGACCCCTTTATGAATAAGTATCCATTGATGGGTTTATTTGTAAAGTGCCCTAACAAAATTACTACCACCAATATAATATTCAAATAACTACGGACTGGGCAAACTCAAACAAATTTATTTGCAAAAATAAATGTAGCCGAAAGGTAGGTTAAGAACTTCAAGGGTTCGGAGCAACACCCGATATTTTTTCCAGACTTACTCAGATAATATTTCATTTTAGTAGTATTATTTTATCTTGTAATATTGCAATATTCTAACTTTCAACATACAAACATTCCTCCATACTAGTTACCGACCATCATTAGAAGGGGACATAACTTTTAGTAGTACATAACTTTTACTATTATAGTATAGGTCTAAAGTTAATTAATGCCCCTCCAATACTATCCCAATTTCTAACGAGATTTGACTTTTATAAGTGAAAAAAAAAAACGTTCCTCAAGACTACTGATACCTCAAAACAACGTAAGTCTAAACATCGAAATAAGATTCTAAAATTTACAAAGCATGTTTTATTTAAATTTTAGGATTCTAAAATTTACCAACGAAACATCTTGGATAAGAATTGGAATGTCGAAGTATGGACTATGTTCTGGTAGTCGATTAAGGTTGATCGACTCCAATTTTTTTTACTTTTTTTGGATTTTTCGTTTATTGATTCCAATTGTATAAATATTTTTTATTTTTGTAATATATAGTTGATTTTGCATTTTTTCGCAGTTGTGATTTGTTATTTTTAGTAGCAGATTCTTAATCGATTATGCTCTGCTAGTCGATTAAAGTTGATCGATTCCAATTTTCCTTTTTTTTATTGATTCCAATTGTATAATTCAATTATAATGTTCTTATATTTTTTGTTTTTTTTTTGTAAAATATAGTTGATTTTGCATTTTTTGATTTGTTATTTTTAGTAGCAGACTTTTGATCGACTATGCTTCATCATAGTTGAATAATATACTGATATAGAAAAAAAAATTAAAAACAAAAAAAATAAAGAATTTCCTTAATCGACTATGAAGCATTGTCGATTAAGGCTAATCGACTATGCGCCATAGTCGATTAAGAAAACTGGTACATAAAAGGAGGAAAAAAAACGGGAAAAAAAAAATTGCTGAGCGCGGACCCAGTGATGATGTGGCGGGCGAGGGCAAAACTGGAAAACATAATAGCTCAAAATGAATGTGGGCTTTTCTCAAATGGACAGAAATATTTTGGACCTCTTTCCATTTAAAAAAGTAATGAGGGGGTTTCCTCAAAGAACCCCTCGGAATTAAATATAGTAGAAAATATGACGGTTGGTTAAAAGTTTATGGGGGTTTGGGGGCAGCGCCCCCGATTTTTTTTTAATACTATAAACATTAAATAATAAGAATATGTAATATTTTCAAATTTAAAGGGATTATTTTACAAATTTTAGACTAATTTAGGAAATATTTAGACATAAAATTGGTGAAAATATTAAAGGACTGGAAAACATATTAAAGTTGCTAGTAACAAAATATGTATTTCATTAGCAAATTTTGAATTTTTAAAATATAAAAAAAAATACCCACATAGTTGTAAATTTAGAAAATACTTGAAATAATATATATATATATATATATATATATATATATATATATATATATATATATATATATATATATATATATATATATATATATATATATATATATATATATATATATATATATATATATATATATATATATACAACATTAAGAATTTTGAATAATTTAGATTATATAAAATATTCAAAAATACCCACATATTCAAAAAATTGAAAACAATTGAAATATTGTATGTAATGGAAATTAAAATCTTGTTCCTTATGGGTAAAAACTTTCTACCAATTAACTACAAGCCAATTTATTTACAAAAGATTTGGAATTTAAAAAGGAATATATACATAAAAAATAGAAATAAAAAAAAAACATATTAGGGGTCTCGGGCTCTGGGTAAGGTTGTATTAATTTTTACTAAATTTCAATTTAACCCCTCATTAGTTATAAATATAAAAAAAAAACCACAAAATATTATATATATTTTTTTTTCTTTTGTTTTTTTTTTATAAATCCAAGGGTGTGCAACTGCACACCCTAGGACTATGCTAGATACGCCACTGCCTATAATATTCAGCTCGAGCTCGAGCTTGTTGTGTTTCTAAGGAGCTCGAGCTTGAGCTCGACACAACCAAATTTTCATTCAATAAGAAAATTAATATTAGGGCAAATGGCAAAAAGGCCCATCACATGGGACTTAAATGCATTTTGGTCCACAAAAAAAACAGTCTCTCAATTAAGCTCATCCCCATGTCTTTAGTCTAAAATACCCTCAATAATATAATTCTTATCAATTCCACCCATTATACTCTAACTTCCTTAATATTACACATTAACCCCGAATTTAAACAAATATATCACATTAACCCCCAAAACTTTTTTTTTCAGAAAATAATTTTTTTCTGAAATGTTTTTTTTCCGGCCAGATTCCGGCGTTTACCGCCGGAGACCGCCGTTGAATTTTTTTTTTTTTTTTTTTCCTGAAATTTTTTTCCGGCCGGTCAACCACAGTTGACCGCCGGTCTCCGGCGTTGACTTTTTTTTTTTGAATTGTTTTTCTTAGAAAAAAAATATTTTAATTAATATTACTGTCTTGGCTACTAAATTACTGTCTCAGACAGTAATATTACTGTTTGGAACAGTAATATTATAAATATTATTTTTCCGAACAGTAATATTATTAATATTATTGTCTAAGACAGTTAAATTACTGTTGGAGACAGTAATTTAAATATTAATTAAAATAATTTTTTTAAGGAAAAAAATTTAAAAAAAAAAAAGTCAGTAATTTAGCAACTAATAGTTAACAGTTAAATTACTGTCTCCGACAGTTAAATAACTGCCGGAGACAGTAATTTAGCAACTAATACAGTAATATTAATTAAAAATATTTTTTTTAAGAATAAAAAAGTCAATTAACAGTTAAATTACTGTCTCCGACAGTTAAATAACTGCCGGAGACAGTAATTTAGCAACGAATACAGTAATATTAATTAAAATATTTTTGAAGAAAAAAAAAAACAAAAACAAAAGAGTCAATTAACAGTTAAATTACTGTCTCCGACAGTTAAATAACTGCCGGAGACAGTAATTTAGCAGCCAAGACAGTAATATTAATTAAAATATTTTTTTTAAGAAAAAACAAAATTATAAAAAATAAAAAAAAAAAAAGTCAACGCCGGAGACCCGGCGGTTAACGGCAGTTGACCGGCCGGAAAAAAATTTCAGGAAAAAAAAAATTTCAAAAAAAAAAAAAGTCAACGCCGGAGACCGGCGACCGGCGGTCTCCGGTGGTGGCGGGTCAAAATTGGGGTCAAAATTGAAATTAGGGTTGAAATTGGTTAATTGATGAAATTGGGCTAAATTGGGGTGTAAATTATGAAATTGGAGTTAAATTGGGTTTCAATGAATTGGGGGTAATATTGGTATATATAAAAGGATTTTCCTTATTTGCAAATAAGTGTGAATGGGCTGGATTTATTTGAAAGACAAAAAAGTTGGATGTCCCTCTTTTAATTAAGTGCCCTTGTCATGGGCCTATTTATCATTACCCCTTAATATTATTCTTTTTTTTATTATCAATAATATCCACTATTATATATTATTAATATGTATTAAAAATATAAAAAAAGGTAAAGCTCGCGAGCCGGCTCGCGAGCAGTCGAACAACTGAAATGAAGCTCGAGCTTGGCTCGTCAAAAAGCTCGGGCTCGTTAGCTCGAGCTCGATTTTTCGAGCTCAAGTACGAGCTTTTTTCGAGCAAGCTCCGGAAGCTCGCGAGTCGGCTCGACTCATTTACACCCCTAGTCATCAGGTTGACCTTGGGTTGTTTTGTATTTAATTATTTAGCTCTTTTGTATTATATTGTATATTTTGTAATTTCATAGTTTTTATCTCTCGACACAATGAGTCGTAGAATTTTTTTAGCCCGATAAAAAGAAAGTAAGCGCAAAAACAACTCATTAAGTTTAAAAAATCACCTGGCGAAAAAATATATTTCGAAGATGAAGTTGTGAACTTGTAGTCAAGAAACGAGTTGATAAGTCAGAAGAATAAAGTTGGTGGTTAAGGGGGCCTCTCATTTTCGCCTAGGGCTTCCGGGACCCTAGGACCGGCCCTGCGGCTAAGGACCTAAATTATATATCCTTTATTTGCGTCGACACCATAAATGTGGATCAGAGCTTCCCAAATCTTTCCCAAGTGATAGTGAGGGAGTTTAGTGTATAACCTAGCCATCTCCATTAGTTCTTGTCTCTTTCAGCCGACATTCGGCCGTACGTGATAACTTTCTAAGTCCAGCCTCCAAATCAGTTAACGTGATTGTGCACAGTTCATCCCCTTGAGAGTCAAAATTCAGCCTCAAATCAAGATTTTCTCTAGCATTGTTCAGCATATGATCCACCAAATCTCCGTTCATTTTATTCCGCAGCTTCTCCGAGGAGTTGTTCTCTATCACTTGCAGAACAGCATCACATGTACACGACGGATGGAGCTTAAATCCGTACAACCTGCTCTTCTCGTTTTGCTTGCTCATCTTTAGCATAAGCATCTCCGCGAGGTCTTTGCATGTAAAATCATCAAATTGGAAGAAGTGAGTCACTCTTCTGCAGAATCCCTCGTTCGAAGAGAACACACGCTTCATCGGCTCGGTATAGCCTGCAAAAACAACCACAATATTCCCATCTTCCAACACGGACATGATCTCTTCCAACGCTTCCACTCCAAAGTCTTTGTGGCCACTTGTCCCCTTCGTAGGTACTAAACGGTACGCTTCATCCACGAACAAAGTGGACCCCATGGCTTCTTCAATCTGTATTCAATCATAAATTAATATAACAGCCTTAAGATAACATGCAAGAAGTCATTTACTCTTATAATGCAGAATTTTATCACTCCATACTTTTTTTCTAGCCTTGGGCCCCGTTTGACCAATGTGCTCTCCTACCAAATCGGTTCTTTGTACTTCTATCACTTTATCAGACGACAAAACACCAACAGATTTGAGTAGTTTGCCTAAGATCCGAGCTACGGTTGTCTTACCTGCACATCAAATACTTAAATATCATTAAACAAGAGCGATACGTACGGACGGACATAGGGATTTCCGATAAATAACATGTCAAACTACCTGTCCCGGGATTTCCGAGAAATACCATGTGAGGTTGTTTTCTCGGTCCGAGTTTCATCCCCACCGCTCGACGCTTCTCATCCATGAGGAATCCCTTTGCCCATGTCGTGAACTGCAGTTTGAGCTCATTCAATCCTACTATATTTGATAGCTCATCTTCAAAATCATCCATCTTTCCTTTTATTCCACTCCCATCATTCTTTGCCTCGGAGCAACTTTTTTTATTAACTTGATCCACAGGGTTCTCATTTGGCTCTTCCAAATTTTCGGAGCCCCTTTTTTTGTTAATTTCATTTACTGGGTTCCGATTCGTATCGTTGTTTTGGTAGACGAGTCTCAACAATTTTTTATCTTGTAAGCCAGCTTCTAGAATAGATCGAACAGGAGTCCAGCCATTCTGCACATTATAATGATAACGTGTTCACAATCAACAATATGAGCTAGATACAAGTTGACACGGTTTATTGCAACTAATACCGCTGTGTTATATCGAATTGCTAAAAAACTACCCTACGTTATTTTATTGGCAAAACACCCCCTATGATTCGATTTTTTTTCTTTTAGCATACAACCCCCTAAACAGGGGTACTAATTGCTAAAAAAAATTAAATCATAAGGATTTTTGCCAATAAAATAACATCAGGTGGTTTTTCAGCAATTCGATATAACACAAGAGTACTACTACTTGCAATAAACTCTAAGTTGAAATATCATCAAATTGAGGATTGAATAGAAACATTTAGTACATTGTCTTTTGGTGACCGATCAACTTTGTAGTCTAACAATGTTTTCACGACGGTGAGTTGTCCGGATAGCACTGCATAATCAACTGCAAGATGTAATGGAGTCCTCGAATTCTTCGACAAAAAGGAACAAATAAAGAAGAGTAAAATATTCAGTTAGTTATATGTAACGAAATTTGGATGCACGTATATTTAAAGATAGAGAATATCACACATTAGTTCTTGCTTCTACGCAGGCACCATAGTCGATAAGCATCTTGACTGCCTCATCACATCCGTTTCTAGCAGCAGCGTGCAATGGCGTCTCACCATGCTATGCAAAACAAATATACGTATGTGTGTGTGTGTATATATATATAAGACGAAAACCTTTGCATTTAAACGAACAACAATTCATTTTAATTAATTGATTTCTTCTTCATACAAGATTCTTAGCTTCCAAATCCTCTTTCCCCACTCCTTTCTGGTCAAGCAAATACTTCAATATGTCAACTCTATTCTCACTAGCACAAGTATGTAACTCGATATTTACCATCTGCTACATGCAAAAGCAGTCATGAGTAATTGCAAAGAGAATCAATACAAGTAGTTATGTGATGAACCAGAAGGACTTGTACAAGGATGATTCTGGAGTGGTTTCTTCCCTTTTATGTATGCCCTATTATACCCCTAAATTACTAAATGAAAATATAATTGACTAATTACAAATTAAACAGTTTAATATATTAATTGAATTGAATTTATTCATAACTCTCTTCGCATTCATTGAAATAAGTAGCTAATCTTAATCCATTAATTATGATTAATTGAGTAACAAATTTAAATAAATTGATAGTAGATTAAATTTATTATGTATTCGGGGTAATATGCTATGAGCCCCTCAAATTAAACCTAATTTGAACTAAACGGCAACCTTAAATTACATTTTTGTTAATTAAATCCT
This sequence comes from Erythranthe guttata, assembly GCF_056151865.1. Taxonomy (NCBI): domain Eukaryota; kingdom Viridiplantae; phylum Streptophyta; class Magnoliopsida; order Lamiales; family Phrymaceae; genus Erythranthe; species Erythranthe guttata. The sequence continues at coordinate 8,471,712 of NC_142542.1, read as the reverse complement.
TATTTTTAAACAATATATGAGCAACATCCCTAACTTGTTCATATACCTTAAATCATCTAACCTACATATTTACGTTTCTCTAACTCATATTTATTTATGCGCTCTCCCTCTCTCTCTCCGAGTCTCAAATTAATGCAAAAAAAAAAAAAAAGACGTAAATCTCTTTTTTTCTTTCCCAATTTTCTAGTTTTGTGAACAAAAAAGTCCTATTCCCGAAAAATTAAGTTCACCCTGTACCAAATTCATGAACTCACTGAACACAACAGACTACTATACACACAATGCACACAATTCACACCCACACATGCAAAGCATCTGCATACGTAGACGCACCCAATTGATATTCATGAACCTCGGATGCAAACACAGTCACAGTTCTTTAAAAAAATAAATACCTATTAATCCGAACAATTTCATAGTTTATTGTTTAAATAAAAAAAGGAAATCATACAAACCAACAATCAGATCCCAATTCCCAAGGCACCAGAAGTGATACAGTAAAAATTTACGTGAATTTCGACCGGTGAAGAATTCTGTTTCAGCACCGCCCCTCTTTTTCTTTTGTTCTGTTAAGATATGTAAATAAGACTTGTTGGCGTTCATTTAATAGTCTATTATCATAATTATTCTTACAATACATTTTTATTCGGAAATAACTTCAATTTCCCCTAATCTTTTTTTTTTTTTTTTTTTTTTTTTGAATTCAGTCGTAGATCCCTGAGTTAGGGATGTCAATGAGTCGGTTTTGGGTCGGGTTTATCTAAACCAAAGACCTTATCCACGAAAAATATATAAAACCAAGACCCATCCCAACCCATTTTAGTTTAGACCCAAATTCACCCCAACCCAGACCCTAACTAAACGGTTCTGACTCGTTAGACCCGTTAACATACAAAAAGTTTAATATTTTTTAACTTTCATAACATTTTGCTTGTATATTTTTTACGAAATAATCTCAATACTATAATACAATATCTTAAAAAATCTCAACTAGTGATATAACATGAACAATACAATTGCAATTAATTATATTTAACTTCGATAATAATCGATAATAAGTAAAATTCAAAATGCAAGACAATTACCGGTGGTCGACAAGTGATAAATATTAATTATGAGAAATGAGATTCGAAAAATAAAACAGTGAAAATAGGTAAATGAGAATAGAAAATATGGAAATTGATAGTTTGATAAATGAAATCCGAAATTACACACACACACATATATATATATATATATATATATATATATATATATATATATATATATATATATATATATATATATATATACGGTCGGTTCTGGTTCGGTTCCAATAAGACCCGTAACCCGATCCAGAACCATCCGATTCTAGAAATTTAAACTCATTACTCAACTCAAAACCATTACCCGCCCCAAACGGGTCGGTTCCGGGTCCAAGACCCGTCAAACCCGTACCCATTGCCATCCCACCCTGATTTTATCTAATTTACTAACTAAACGTATAAATAATTAAAAAAATAATTATAAAAGAAACAAATGAGGTATTCTAGTGTGAGAGAGAACAATAATCTGATATTTTAATTTTAACTTTTCAGCAAATATTTTAATTTCAGTTATAAGTTTTATGCAAAAAAACTCAAAATCCTCTGAAACACTTTTCAAAGTATCACAAAATTAAACAAGCAATTCCGACAACGATTTCAAATAACAAATTACTTCCTTACGCAAATTTAAAGTTTTTTGTTGTGTAATTTATAAACTAGTAATTCACCCGTGCGTGCACGGGATCAATTTTTTCAAAAAAAATATTTTGGATAAAATAAAACGAACGAAAATTTTGAACAGTTGACATACATGTAAATGATACCAAAAAAAAATGTTTTATTGAATCAAAATATTCATTTGTTTGTGCTTTACCTTCATATTCGCTGAAAATCTTTTGTGCACACAACATTGCTCGTAATTTTAGTTATATCGCCCGATTCTGAGTTGATAAATATATTTATCTCAACTCTACTTTCAACACTGGACATTGCGGCGTACAATTGCCTATCCACCCTAATATTAACACTAATATTACACTAACAACAACTACTACTACTAATACTAAAACCAACATTGATAATACTAATACCTATACTAATATTAATACTAAAACCAACACTAATAATACTAATATTATTACTAATCCTACTATTAATACGATGATTAATACTAATAGTCTAATACTAATATTAATATCAACACTAATATTAATAATAATAATACGCCACTTCTAATACGAATATTTAATGTTTAAACTAATACGCCAATACTAATAAGAAAACTAATACTAATAGTCTAATACTAATACTAATACTAATACTAATACTAATATTAATACTAATACTAATACTAATACTAATGTTAATGCTAATGCTAATGTTAATGCTAATACGCCAAGACTAATATGAATTTGAATACTAATAATGATAATAATAATAATGATAATTATACTGATATTGGTATTGATACTGATACTGATATTAATATTGATACGAATATTAATACACATACTGATACACATACACATATTGATGCCGATACTGATACTAATACTATTATTAATATTAATACCAATATTAATACCAATACTAATACTAATACTAATATTCATACAAATAGTCATACCAATACTCATACCAATACTCATATAGATATAGATATTGATACAGATATTGATACTCATACTCATACTGATACTGATACTACTGATACTCATATTAATACTAATATTAATACTAATACTAATACTAATACTAATACTAATACTAATACTAATACTAATACTAATACTAATACTAATACTAATACTAATACTAATACTCATACTAATATTGATGCTGATGGTGATACTAACATTGATGCTCATACTAATACTAATATTGATATTAATATTGATACTAATACTAATACTAATACTAATACTAATACTAATACTAATACTAACAGTAATACTAATACTAATACTAATACTAATACTAATACTAATACTAATACTAATACTAATACTAATACTAATACTAATACTAATGCTAATATTAATACTAATACTAATACTGATACTGATATTGATATTGATATTGATATTGATATCGATACTGATATTGATATTATTATGATATTGATACTGATATTATACCGATACTGATACTGATACGAATACTGATACTGATATTTATACCCATACTTATACTTGTACTCATATTCATACCCATAATCATATTCATACTCATACTCATACGCATACTCATACTCATACTCATACTCATACTCATAGTGATATTGATATTGTAATTAATATTGATACTAATATTGATACTAATATTGATATTGATATTGATACTAATACTAATACTAATACTAATACTGATACTAATACTAATACTAATACTGATACTAATACTAATACTAATACTAATACTAATACTAATACTAATACTAATACTAATACTAATACTAATACTAATACTAATACTAATACTCATACTCATAGAGATCTTCCTCAAATTTCAGTTTGCAATCTCAACAAATCCGTAATCGAGACCTAATACTCATACTCATAGAGATCTTCCTCAAATTTCAGTTTGCAATCTCAACAAATCCGTAATCGAGACCTACTTCATAAAAATCAATCTCGTAATATTGTACGTCGATTTCTTTTCATTGGAATATCAAACCATTTTGTTTTAGGGAAATAGATAATTTCTCTAAAATGTTTTTTAATGATCCAAAGAATACACACGCATAATGTCCTCGTTGGATTGACAACATCCATTTTCACATATGTATATTTTACTATCTATTTCGCACATTATTTTTAATGTGTTTTTTCCTTCCCTGATCAATGTAGAATTTTTGCTATATAATTTATATATTTCTTTAGTTAGTATAGATTTTTCTGCAAGAGCAGTACTTCTAAATTCTAATATGCTTGCACAAGCAATTATTCCTATTTCAAGACATACAAAATCAAACATTGTCACAAATACATCTAGGCACAATGTTGCTAATATATCATAATATTGGAATTAATGTGAATGAAGAAGAGTGAATCTAATGTCATGTACATAAAGATTCAAAAGATTAATAGCAAAAAATTATTATGAACGTACAAACTAATAATATTTTACGTAAATATTAAAAAAATGATAAAAATAAAAGAATTATTACGATACGTACAAATTAATATTGTAACATGAAAATATAAAAACTAAAGAGGATTTATTTAAATATATTCAACAAATCATATAAGAATCTCTATTACAAATAACGAAATACATACATGAGTTACTTTAGTATTTTTTTATTATATTATCACATTCATTAAACTCAACTTCTTCTTCATCGAAACTAAACTTACAATTGTTGAATGTATAATCAAAGATGGAAAAACAGAAGTAAAAGTTTTTAAAATCCATCCATATAATATATATAAATCATATCTTTGCATTCTACACAACGCCACAATGCTTCTCTCTTGCGGACGTCGCCGCATATAACACACATGATGTTATCCATGGATCTGAAAATTAAAAGGAAAGCAAAACAATGATTCGTTAGATTATTATACATACACATACATAATAAACGTATAACGTAATAAACATTTGACGATAAATAAAATGCTTCAAAGCGAGCATGCACTTCAATTACAAAACATATTGATCGCATTATGAAATTACAAAACATAAATATGACAAAAAAAGTTTTAAGGTGAGGGAGGACCTTGGTTTAGCATGATCATAACAAAATGTGTTGATAAAGAATGAGATAAATGAGTTTGTGTTGATGGTATTTATACTTAATTTTCACATACTAAATAAGTTAATAAAATAACTTTAAGCAAACAATATATTTTATTATTTTTTGTGTTACTCGGTTAGAACAAATCAAACAAATTCAAACAATTAGAATTAATAAGAATCCGAAATTATTGAGATGCATAATAAATAAATGCGATTGTTAAGGGTTACTACAAAAATATTCAAATCACATGTATTGATTTGATAATAACATTAAATAGTAATGTATTAAACAGAATCAGAAATAACATAATCAAGGAAACATAACAAAAATAACCTAACAATCAAATCAATTAATCTACCTCGTAAAAATTGGCTAATGGATATAACAAAGTCAAATGAAAGATACGAAAGCATGGCTTTTAAAATATTACCATTTTTACGTGTTTATTAGGTACAAAATATTATGCTCATAATTTATTTAGCATAATACACACATTGATTTGATACAGTAATAAATAAAAACCTAAATAATATCAATTTGTATATAACAAAGGCAAACATAACAAAAAATAAATAAACAAATAAAATCAAGTGATCAGTCATATCCTTAAAATTAATATTTTTAATAAGAATATCAAACAAATCAATTCAAGTCATTAATCATATCCTTAAGATCAATACTTTTCATAAGAATATTAAACAAATCAAATCAAATTATTATTTTATATTAACGTAAGACATTATTTTTTTTCTTCTAAAGTATAAGTTGATATGCAAAATAATCATTACAAAAATTAAATAAATAAAGTAATTTATATAATTAAAAATTATTAAAATAATTAATTCGTAAATAAATGTAATAAAATATAAAAATCTAGTTAATAATGCATTTTATTAACTAAATAATTCATTAAATACTTAATGGAATAATATTGAAATATATTACTTATATATATACCATTTATTAAATTATTTATGACAATTTAAATATATTTCATTCCATTAATTGACATATTACTATTCCATTAATATCTGTATAATTTCCTAAGATTGAGTGTCTAAAAAGGACAACTCGATACTATATTTCATTCCATTAATTGACATATTACCATTCCATTAATATGATAATGCATTAATAAAATAAATTAATGTAAAATTATAAAACAATATAATTACTATAATGAATTAGTGATGATATATTAGTACTCAACATTTCAATGTAGTTAAGTGAAACAAATCAAGAAAAAAAGACGAAAACAATAAGTTTCCAAAACAAAAAACGAACAGGTGATCCAACTTTACACAAATTAAAAAATGAAATATGTAAAATTTTAAATAGCGAAATTGCATATATAACTTTATAATAAATGAGCTTGATGAAACAATATTAAAAATAATTACAGACATATATAAAGAATAGAAAATTGTTAATTACGTACATATCATGTTTTACATTTATCACTTCGATGACGGTCTTTTAAGGAATGAAAAAAATGAGTATTTTTTCTCGCACAATTCATATGAGATTCACGAAATTCTTTCTATTCCTTTGACGCAACCGATGTAGTCACACATAGCACATAGGTCGATGTTATCCATAATATCTACAAAAATAACATGAACAAACAACAAATAACATGTTAGACTAAATACATGTATATGTGTAAATAACCATTACACACATTCATTATATCAAAATAATAAAATAAAGAACATGTAAAACTATGAATATATGAACAACAAAAAAATACAACATTTCCTTTTTGCAGCCATTTCGGGCATGACCTATTTTTTTTATTTTTATGTGAGTGTAAAATTCGGGTAGAGAGTATGAGTGAGTAAAATGGATTGGAATAAGAGGTATTTATACTTGGGTTTTATAAAATAAAAAAGTAAATAGTAAGTTATTATGGAAATACACATTTCATGTTATAATCTTAACCAATTATTGTTGATTAGATATTTTCCATGAATTAATTAACCATATGAATCAGAACCAATCAACTTAAATAGGTAAGAAATCAAATTATATGACATAAAATTGGGGAATTGATTGCTAATTTATAGTAAAAAAACATTTGAATTCAAAATTTGGAATCCGAAAATATAAATTTCAAAATTTAAATGTTGTTTAGTTATTAATATTTATAAAATTAAATTAATACATATACATTAAGTTGGCAAAATATTTAAACAAAAAAAAAATCCATGTATGGTGATTAATTAATTTATTGTTATATTCATTTGAATTATTAATGATTTGTAAAAATAATAATTATTAGTATTATTATTATTTTTGAATATTATTATTAAAAAAAACTAAATTCGAAAATATATATCATCAAAAAATGAGTGCTCTATTTTTTTTAAAAAAGACATTCGACAAATATATTTCATAAAATTAAATTAAAACGTGCGATAAAAACAATTAATTAACCGTGTATAAGTAATTAAATATAATTGTGATTATTTTGCAATTAACAAATAGTGTGTAAAATATGATATAAACAATCGAATACTCGTTAAAAAATTGAGTGTTCTGAATTTTTAAAAAAGAACAGGCGAAAAATATAGTTCAGAAAATTAAAATTATAAAACAATATAATATTTTTAGAAATGTTAGGATATTAAATTCCTGAAATATTATATATAAATATGTGGTAATTAATAAATGATTGTGTAAATGTGAAATAGGAAAGAACTTAAAAACATACCTAAATAAAAATGTCACATAATCAATTGAAGAATCCACCTCATCAATTGAACTCCAACTAAGCAATTTTGATAAATGACATCATCATTTGCCACATGTCAATCATTGAGGGCATAGATCCTCTTTTTATATTATATATAGATTGCACCGATTATGTTAATCTTTTTGTTGAACCGGTTGAAAAAACAAATATCCACCTTTGTTTCGTGCAACGAATGTACGAAATGTACTTCTCTATTCCGTGTTTCGTTGCACGAAACAAACGATTTTTTCGAAATAATGGTCCATTTCGTGTAGATCGACACGAAACAGATGCTTATGTGTCGTGTAGACCTACACGAAATGGACCATTCTTTCGAGAAAAATCATTTGTTTCGTGCTACGAAGCACGAAATAGAGAATTTCAATTTTACTAACCCATTTTGGTATACTTACACGAAATAGAGCTTTTGTTTCTTGTAAATCTATATGAAATAGTACTTTTTTTTTTTTTTTATGGTAATTCTTTATTATTATTTATACATCAAGTTAATTTGTTTAATGTCTTATTTCACAAATGAAGACAATTCGAAGGCACTTATACGAACTGCTGCTGATGTTGAGCAGTGGGAACGGGAGCGTATGACTATGTTGGTGCAATAATGGAGAGTTGTGGGGAGAGCTGTTAGAGCTGGGACGTGAGATGCTGATGTCGGCCCTTCCCATACAGCGGAGGAGGTGACGGAACCCGTTGCGGAGATCGATGTGGATGTACCTCGTGGAGGTTGCGAAGGCTGTGGAGGTCGTGGAGGTGCAGCTGGAGGTCGTGGTGGTCGAGACCGTGCGCCGGTCGATCCGCATGTGTTACACGGTCCATTTCCTGGTGGCTCGTTCGATCACACTTTGATTATGAGTTTCAAGTTGCATACATTTGGGAAGGATCATTAAGTTAATTACTACTTTTATTTAATGAATTTAATTGTTACGAGTTAAGTTAATTTAATTAGGGGTAATGGCAAATAGGCCAATGACAAGGACACTTAATTAAAAGAGGGACATCCAATTTTTTTGTCTTTCAAATAATCAACCTCATTCAAACTTATTTGCAAATAAGGAAAATCCTTTTATATATACCAAAATTACCCCCAATTCATTGAAACCCAATTCAACTCCAATTTCATGATTTACACCGCAATTTAGCCCAATTTCATCAATTAACCAATTTTAACCCTAATTTCAATTTTAGCCCCAATTTTAACCCTAATTCTTATCAATTCCACCAATTATGCTCTAACTTCCTTAATATTACACATTGACCCCGGATTTAAACAAATATATCACATTAACCCCCAAATTTTTTTTTTCAGAAAATATTTTTTTTTTCTGAAATGTTTTTTTTTCCGCCCAGATTCCGGCGTTGACCGCCGGAGACCGCCGGTCTCCGGCGTTGACTTTTTTTTTCTTAATTTTTTTTAATTAATATTACTGTCTTGGCTGCTAAATTACTGTCTCCGGCAGTTATTTAACTGCCGGAGACAGTAATTTAGATGTTAATTGATTTTTTTTTTCTTCAAAAATATTTTAATTAATATTACTGTATTCGTTGCTAAATTACTGTCTCCAGCAGTTATTTAACTGTTGGAGACAGTGATTTAACTGTTAATTGACTTTTTTATTCTTAAAAAAAATATTTTTAATTAATATTACTGTATTCGTTTGCTAAATTACTGTCTCCAGCAGTTATTTAACTGTCGGAGACAGTAATTTAACTGTTTATTGGCTTTTTTTCATTTTTTTTCTTAAAAAAAAATTTAATTAATAGTACTGCCTTAGATGCTAAATTACAGTCTTCAACAGTAATTTAACTGTCTTAGACAATAATATTAATAATATTACTGTTCGGAAAAATAATATTCATAATATTACTGTCCCAAACAGTAATATTACTGTCTGAGACAGTAATTTAGTAGCTAAAACAGTAATATTAATTAAAATGTTTTTTTCTTCTAAGAAAAAAAAATTCAAAAAAAAAAAAGTCCACGCCGGAGACCGGCGGTCAACTGTGGTTGACCGACCGGAAAAAAATTCAGGAAAAAAAAAAGTTTTCAAAAAAAAAAGTCAACGCCGGAATCTGGACATTTCAGAAGAAAAAAAATATTTTCTGAAAAAAAAAAGTTTTGGGGGTTAATGTGATATATTTGTTTAAATCCGGGGTCAATGTGTAATATTAAGGAAGTTAGATCATAATGGGTGGAATTGATAAGAATTATATTATTGAGGGTATTTTAGACTAAAGACATGGGGATGGGCTTAATTGAGAGACTGTTTTTTTTGTGGACCAAAATGCATTTAAGTCCCATGTGATGGGCCTTTTTGCCATTTGCCCATTTAATTAACTAATATGTGTACTAAATGACTAATTGCAAAAAGCGTTAGGTGGGACGAGTGGAGTCCCGTATCAACTCCATGAACAAATTCACGTACGACAAAATTGCATAAGCTTTGGCTTCTGCCAGCATAGATGCATAAAAAAGTCGGAATTCTACAAAAATGTGATTTTTTTACCTTAAAATTGAAGTGGAGTTCATCTTTATTTGATAAGTTGTGCTCTAACTCATATTACTATCATATTATTAGAAAAAAATTATGATTTGGAATGTTATAAAATTTAGATGTTGAGAAGATTTAAAAAACGTTTAAAGATTTGACAAAAAATGAATTATTTTATACTGCAACTAAAAAAATGCACTAATAATAGCAAAACCTTGAAAGGGCCTCCGAAGGCAGGGGCGAGTCCACCCAAGGGCTAGGGTGGACTCAAGCCCCCCTCACTTCAAATTTTTTTCCTAATATATATATATATATATATATATATATATATATATATATATATATATATATATATATATATATATATATATATATATATATATATATATATATATATATATATATATATATATATATATATATATATATATATATATATATATATATATATATATATATATATATATATATATATATAATACCTTTTTTTTTAGCCTACTCAATTACATTATTTTATCCAGTTACTTTTATTCCACTTAAGCTCACTTATTCAAAGTCGCCTCACTTCTCAAAGTCCCCTTCATGTCTGACTTGTCTACATCTTCTATTTCACTTCGTTCTCGTTCTTTGAAAAAGAAAAAAAACTTTGTTCTTTTGCATTGTCGCACTAATGGCGGTTAAATGGCTATCCACAGCCGATCGAACGCACACCGGAGACCAATTAACGGTTGACGTTTTTCTTTTCATCTTATATAATTTTTATAATGAATATCAATTAAAATTTCATTGTGTAAATTTCATAATCGACTTGATATTCTTTTTTTTTTTTTTTGACAAAATCGACTTGATATTCATGTTTCTTAGATAGCAATTTAACTTTCGCAATTCGCTTTGGTATTATCTTCTGAAAATGGAGGAAAAAAAATTCATATAAAATTTTCATCTTAAATTTCTTTGATAGCAAAAAAATTTTCGGGGGCTCTGCCCCCGAACCCCTGATATGTTTAAGCCCCCCTCACAAATGTTTCTGGCCTCGCCACTGTCCGAAGGACAATGAAATTTCCGGCCACCGCACATGCATGAATGTTTATTGAAGGGCAAATTACCAAAACCCCCCTGAGGTAAGCCTAAATAACGAAAATCCCCCCCATGTTCTCGTAATTACGAAAACCCCCCTTGACTAACGGTTGACCGAATTTTTTTAACCGAAAACGTGAAATGTCTATTATATCCTTCTGTTAAATATGTAAAAAATAAAGGGCAAATTACCAAAACCCCCCTGAGGTAAGCCTAAATAACGAAAATCCCCCCTGACATCCCTTTTAGTTGATGATTTATTGCTTTTATAAATTTATTTATTACTTTGTAATTTGTATTTATAATTTTTTATTTTATTTATTTATATATTTTAATTGATTTTATTTATCCAGAGGAGTATTCATACGGATTTATGCTTTTAGCTTGAATGATGCATGGTTGTATTTCTCGAATTGTAAAATATTTAATTTTATATATAAAAAATAATTAAATTTTGAAATCTCATTCATTGATTTTTTTTAATCCAATAAAAATACATTGTACATTCATAATGATTGATTATATTTGGGTTTAATTTAAGAAAAATAAGTATTTTGCAGACACTTATATATTTTTTATTTATATATTTTAATTGATTTTATTTATCCAGAGGAGTATTCATACGGATTTATGCTTTTAGCTTGAATGATGCATGGTTGTATTTCTCGAATTGTAAAATATTTAATTTTATATATAAAAAATAATTAAATTTTGAAATCTCATTCATTGATTTTTTTTAATCCAATAAAAATACATTGTACATTCATAATGATTGATTATATTTGGGTTTAATTTAAGAAAAATAAATATTTTGTACATTCATAATGACCCCTCATTAAATAAAATGCTTACAATTACCCCCCTAAGGTTAATTTCGTGTACAAGGGCAAAATTGGTATTATCGGAGGAATATTCGGGAGAATAAAAAAGATTCTATCGAGTCTAACACCGTTAGAGCGATTTGTAAGACGTCTGCATACCTCAGGGGGGTTTTCGTAATTACAAGAACATGGGGGGATTTTCGTTATTTAGGCTTACCTCAGGGGGGTTTTGGTAATTTGCCCTTTATTGAATGGTGGGACCCCCACCTAATTAATATAATATTAAACATCAATAATTTGTGTGTATGTTATTTAACGTTGCAAGCCCAAACAAGGTAGAAAAGAGAAACCCAATCGCGATATGAATGAAAAAAAGCAAAGAAAATAATGTGGATGAAGAATTTATAAAAAGAACAATCAAGTGAGAAGTGGAGGGATATAGATAGGTGAATGGTAATACTGCTCAAATGTGGATTGAGCAACCCAAAATTTTTCTAGCCCAAGAGAGTAGAGAATGTCAAAAATTATTGTCATGTGTCTGAGATACCACTCACTATTGTTTTAATGTCGATTGGGCAATCCAAGAGTATTTAGTATTTGAGCCCGCAAGTGTAGAGAATGCCGAAGATTATTGCCACGTGCCTGAGGTAGTCGAATGGATGGGTCCACTCGTTGCTTCTCAAATGTCGATTCCACCCAATCTACCTTGAACGTCGTATTCTCTCGAATGTCTCAATCAGCCTATTTTAGAGCCTCCCACAACCCATTCGCTACCTTTTTTGAAACCCAATAGACAATTGTGTACATGGAAAGATAAAAGAAAATGGCGTCTCTCGGGGAGAAGAGACGATTTGAAAGAGAGAGGATATTGTTTTGTGGAAGAGATGACACAATGACGTACTAAGATTGGAGTAAGAGAGGACACAATGAAGTCCTTCAAAACATTTATTATTAATTACTATATCAATATAATCTTCACTATTGAAAAATATAAAGTATAGAATCAATTCAATATATAAATAAATGCGTTGACTTAATACAAACTCACGTATGTTATTAAAACCGATAGTGTGAAAAAATCGAATTATGATGTGATTTCTCTTTTAATAAAAATATAGATAATGTTTATTTTAACAAAAATAGATTATATCTCATTTCAATAAATTTTCTTACTTTAAAAATAAAACTATATATGATGAGTATAATTAAAATATTATGATGTGATTTCTCTTTTAATAATTGGTTTAATTTGTAAAAATCGTAAGAATTAAATCGTAGATCATATGGTTTATCATTTTCTTACATTTACATTTTATTCAAATATTTGAATCAAATGGATTAAACTCAAGTTCTTTCAATGTATTTTAATTTTTTTATTATATTATATTTGTTAATAATTTAATTAAAATTATTTCATAATAATGAATATGATAATTAATAATCTATTTAACATTATTTATTATAATCATTTTACACTTTTAGTTTATGTGATATATAGTTCTTGCAAGTAACTTAACAAATAATTGCCTTGTCTTACTGGTTTGGATTGTCATTGATGTGTGAGGCACCGGAGTCGAATCTCATTCAAAGCATTTTGAACAAAATTTAAAAATCCGGTTCGGACCCGGAACCGGGTGAAACGAGTGGACCCAGACCCGACCCGCCCGCGGCCGTGTCTAGTTGGAAGTAGGATATGGAGTGTTTGGCAATGAGAATAGTAAAATGCAGAAGAAAAAAAATACAAAATCTAATGAAGGGCATCACAATCATTTCGAGTGAGTAAGCAGCTAGGTGCAAGTGAAATTAAAAATGGGTACAAAGTATATATTAAGTATATATATATGTTCATAACCCCCAATTCTCGCCCCCCTATTTTTCTACGCTTTATTTTTGGCCTCTTTTAATCTGAAACGGCGCCGTTTCGTTTTAATCCACCAATCACCGTGCAGCTTTCTTTTCTTTTTCCTTTTATTCCCGAAAATGCACGATCGACCTGCTTTTTCTTTTCCATTTAATTAATTTCCCCCTTTTCTCTTCTCTCCCTTTTGCCGCCGCAAATGTTGACCGCCGCTCCGCCCCTCTTCTTCTCCACTCAGAGCCCTGCCTTTTTCTTCCTTCATTTCGATTTCCTCTGCCGCCCAATTCTCACAGCAGGTTTCCCTTTTGTTCCACACAGCCATGGGACGGGAGGCCTGCAATCGTTGACTCCCGCCCACTTCCACGCCCGCCGCCGCCGCCTCCTCGCTCGCCGCCCCGGTCACCGCCCGCATCGCTTCCCACCACATCTTTCCCCCACCTGCTCCGCCGCGCCTCCTCCTCCACATCCAGAAATTCCGATATTCCTTTCGGATCCGTCCACCATCTCAAGAATTCCCAGCTGCCCCCCTCCCCCTAACAGCTACTTTCCTCCCTCTCTCCCCCCCCCTGCACCGTCCTACCCTCCATTGATGCCCCGTTTCAGAGCACTGCGCGAAATGGAAATTGATATTCGGAAGTCGAGACCGGCATCGATAAATTGAACGACTCGATTAACAGGATTTTGAACAAGATGAGGCAGGCCGGCGTCGCCGCGTCTATTTTATGGCAGTCGCTGAGGTCAGTGTTGTCGTCGGCTCATTTAGAGAGTTTGCGCTTATGTTATTCACGAATTATTGAGCAGTCTTTATACTCTTTGGATGTGATCTTTTGTGGATTTGTTTCATATCCAGTTATAATTCTGATATAATTTATGGTCTTGAATTCTGAAATAATTTTGTTGCAGGTGCTTCTGCTGGCGATTTGATTTAATTTTGAGTTAATTTTCGGCAATGGTAAAGTTTCAACCCTTGCTCGACATTCTTAAATATTATTGTTCTTGTTCCTGTTTTGTCATTGAAGAACATGTCGATTTTTATTCTCATATTTTTTTAGTTGGAGCATTTAAGCCGGCATGCCATGTTTCATTTATGTTTTCGGATGCAAAATCTCGAAAGCAGGTTTGTTTTATCCTCTAGAATTTTGCTGAACTTTTAGAATCTTCTTTACAGAGTAAAACAGGTTTACCATATAATACCTAATCGCTCTAGCATTCGGATTAGCATTGTATGCGTGCTTATCGTCTCGCTTGTTATAATTATGTTGTTCCTTCCAGTTGCACTTGTTTTTGGTGCATAATCGTGTCTAGTGAGTGGTGATTGTAGATATAGGTATTCAGTTTTCATTGTTAGCAAATATCTATAGTTTTTTTTTTCGCGTATCGGCACGACAAATTCTTGAATTATTTTTTTCAGTACTGGTAGGACAGGCTCATCGTTTTTTTGTTGCTTGTATAAATGTTATTGTAGGTGTCAATGAAGACGGAGAATGGTTAAACTGTAATGGTCCCACTCTTTTTCATTCAACTATATTGGGTTATTGTTTCCAATAGATGTTTTACTTGTCATTTATTATTGCTCCACAGCTCATGTACAGTTCTGTAAAGTGGCACGGCAGTAAGGGTGACTTATCTGTAGAGTTGTTTAGAGTTGTTGACAGTATGATTAACATTAGCATTTGAAATCACTGCTTATATGCCTAAAGCATACTTGTTATTGACCGTAATTTACAAGAACATTCTTCAGTCTTAGTACTTGGTTAAGAAAGCAACAGTTATGGAGATTCCTTTTGCTCAGGTCGATGCAATCATCAAGAAATTGCGTAACCTAGCATAGAATGAAATTCTGTAACCTAGCATGGAATGTTCCTGTTAATCAGCACCGCCGATCCGAGCACCGGCACCGCGCCTTGCGCGGTGCTCCTCACTAGTATATATATATATGAAATTAGCCAAAAGGGATTTATGAGCTAAAATTCCCTTACAAAATGCATAAACTACACGAAACGCATCATTTGGTCGTCTATTTCTTATTTTATTGTTGTGTCTTCTTGTTTATCTCATCTTTTCTCGAGTCGTGTTGTCTAAAGTCTTCGTAAAAATCGTGTTGTCTAGAGTCTTCGTAAAAAAAAAAAAAAAACGTGTATAGCTAAATTAAATAACTTGATCTTCAAGTCGACTTCTCGATCACCCTTATAAACTCGCGTAGACATTTGGTTGTGCACGTACAGAACTTCTAGCTCGATTTCAGCACTATTCCACCTTCGAATATCTCTTTGGTATCTTTCAGTTAACTTGACGGAATCATTTTGAATCAGATTAAATGGACTTCAGATGAGAAAGTTATAACTCAAATGGTAAACTCTGCCAGAATCATACGGGACTTTCGGGATGCATGTAATTCGACTTTTGTCCAACTTATTCCTTTTTTCTTTTCTTTCAATTCCAAACCATAGACATCTCAAACATTCGATTCAAGCATTTCTTCTCCAAGAAAAACTCAAATAGCCTACTTAAACTCGTACGCATGCGCTTCTTCCAATTCTTTATCTTTAAGCTTGCTAGGATCGTATCATAAAAAGTAAAAACTAATGAAGGAACATGATTCAAAGTAGATCTGATTTTTATTCATTTCGTGTTGCATTACACGAAATGCATCATTGCATTTTGTGTAACGCAATACGAAATGAATAAAAAAATTGTGTTTTTTTTAATCTATTTTGTGTTGAATTAAAGAAATGCAATGATGCGTTTCGTGTAGTTTTACACGGAGGTATGGAAGGAGGTGAGGTCGGAGAGGGTGTCTGAAGGAGAGCGGCTGTTCGGAGTAGGTTTAATATTTTTGGAAAAATTGCAATTCAGTCCCCTAGCTTAACAAAGAATATGGTTTTTCTGAAAATTGAAGGGACTAGATTGAAAGTATTAAAATCTTCTATTTGGGGCTTATTTTCGACATTTCCAATTTAAAGGGTCATTTCAGATAAAAAATTCTCCAGAGTCACATATTTGACTATATCTTACGATCAACTCGCAAGACCCTAATTGCTTTGACTAACTTTCATAAGAGGCCCTAGCTAATTTTTTTAACACGGGAATTTTTATGGCAATTAGAAATTACATGGGGTGGTTAGTGCTAAAACCTCCAACTTTCTAGCCAAATATTAATAGTGCATTAGTTATATTTTTTTTAGTCCTCTCTTTTCTTAGACTCCTCTCTCTACTATTGGTTATTCATTATGACCTAACACTCTTTTGAGTCTTCAATAGAGTTCTTTGTGTTTTAGTTTATCAGTCTTCTTTATTGAATTTAGTTTTCTCCATTAAACTTCACCTGAACATCAACACCATTTATGAAGTAAGTTGTCCATGAGGTGCATGATTCTACTATGAAGCAATACATAATTAATATTGATGCAGGGAAATATAAATACATTCAAATTTGCTACATATATAAATATACTCAATCCACTTAATATCAATACTACACAATACCTGATTCATAAGTTTACTTTTGTTCGAGTTTATTTGCTTACAAAACTAAATCAATTGAATCGAGCGCTAAGAAACTGTAAGTCGGTTGCAGTTGTCGATGAATGTTCCTGCAACAAATATTCGTATTTGCATCACACACAAGCGAACATCTCTATGATTTAAATCCTTGACGTTTCCATTTCTTGTCTCTTTCAGTCGACATTCACTCGTTGTGATAGAGTTTTAAGTCCAGCCTCCAAATCACTCAAAGTGATCGTCAAAAGTTCATCACCTTTAGAATCGAAATTCAGCCTCGAATCAAGATTCTCTCTAGCATTGTTCAGCATATGATCCACCAAACCTCCATTCATTTTATTGCGCAGCTTCTCTGTGGAGTTCTTCTCTATCACCGCAAGAACCGCGGCAGATGTGCACGAAGGATGGAGCTTAAATCCGTACAACCGGCTCTTCTTGTTCTGCTTACTCATCTTTATCATCACCATCTCCGCAAGATCTTTGCATGTAAAATCATCAAATTGGAAAAAGTGAGTCACTCTTCTGGTGAATCCCGCGTTCGAAGAGAACACGCGCTTCATCGGCTCTGTATAGCCTGCAAAAATGACAACGATATCCCCATCTTCCAAAACGGACATAATCTCTTCCAATGCCTCCACGCCAAAGTCTTGGGAATCACCAGCGCCCCGCTCGGGTGCTAAACGGTATGCTTCATCGACGAACAAAGTCCCCCCCATTGCTTCTTCGATCTTCACAAACATCAATCCAAGATTATTATAACACGGAATAAGCTAAACCAACATTGTGGAAGTTCACGAATCATACAATTGGACAAACCTTTTTTCTAGTCTTTGGTCCCGTTTGTCCAGTATACTCTGCTATCAAATCCGATCTTTGTACTTCGGTTACACTATCAGAAGAAAGTACACCAACAGATTGAAGTAGCTTGCCTAAGATTCGTGCCACAGTTGTCTTACCTATACACGAAATAATCAAAAGATGCAACATAATAAATCTCATTAAAAGATATGAGAGATGAAAATAACGGGACATTCGGCAAAACTACCTGTCCCGGGATTCCCGAGGAATGCCATGTGAGGTGGTTTTCTTGGTCCGAGATCAATGCCCATGGCACGACGTTTCTCATCCATGAGCATCCCCTTTGCCCATTTCTTGAGCTGGAGTTTGAGTTCATGCAATCCAACTATCTTCGATAGTTCTTGATCAAACTCTTCCATCTTTCCTTGTATTCCACTGTTATCATTCGTTGAGGACGACCCCGTTGTACTGTAGTTAGTCTGGTTGAAAAGATTTTGTTGTACGGGCGTTGATGTACTGGAGTTGGTCTGGTTTATAAGATCTCCTGTTGAGCTGTTGATTTGTTCCATGATGTGGTTAAAGTATGCTGAAGAGCCGAGGTTCGAATTTGCAGGCGATATGTAGCCTGCCGTACCGTAAATCTGCTCCATGATGTTGTTATACTGTGTTGTAGAATTGTTCGTTTGATTTCCAAGATACGACGAGTAGCCTGTTGTTCCGTTTCCATTGAGAATGTTGTTTAACTGTGCTGTGTAACTGCTAATTGGATTAACGGTGTTCTGATTTCCAAGATACGACGAGTAGCCTGTCGTACCGTTTCCAATCATAATGTTGTTTAACTGTGCTGTGTAACTGCTTATAGGATCTACAATATTATTCTGATTTCCGAGATATGGTGAGAAGCTTGTTACACCAATATTTTGATTTGGGATATTGATTTTGAGGAGTCTGATCAATTCTTCATTTTGTAGTGCTGCTGGTAGATAGTTGAAAGGAATCATGCCCTCCTGCCCCAACAATTAATTATGAAATATTAGTTTCAAAAGTACCGAATTCGAATAATAGAGAACATGGATCTTACGTCGTCTTTGGCAGAGCAGTCAGCATTGTATTCTAACAATGTTTTCACAGTCGAGTTTTCCCCTGATCGAAGTGCGTAACCGACAGCAAGATGTAGTGGAGTCATCGAGTTCTGCGAGAAATTAGAACCAAACCAAATAGTAAATGAGTAATTTGTGATATATATATATTATTTTTTGTCAAGACAAGGTAGCCTGCTGGTAAGCCCCTAGGACTATTTGGTCATGTATTCGGGACACCAAGAGGGGAATTAGGGAACCAGTATCTATCCTCCTTTTAAAAAAGAAAAAAAAATAAAGGAAAAGGTACAGTACATTTGTTGACGCTTCAACGTAGGCCCGAGATTGAAGAAGCAGCTTGAGTGCCTCGTTGCATCCATTCTTAGCTGCAACGTGCAACGGGGTTTCACCATACTGTGCATAATTTAACGGTGAACAAAATAGCCAAATATTAGATGGATCGAAATCTTGAAATTGTAGCGTGATTTGGAAGTAACATGAATATTAAACTTATGGTTTATAACTTGTACGTACAACATTCCGAGCTTCCAACTCCACCTTCCCCGGTCCTCCCCATCCAATCAAGTACGCAATTATCTCGACTCTATTGAAATTAGCAGCGCAATGTAACGGTGTATGTGACATCTGCACCCAATTGAACAACAATTATAAAAATAATAAATACATGTAGAAGATAACTTGTTATGTTATACAAACTTGTCAAACAAATGATATGCAAGAAAAAGAAAAAAACCGAGAGATAAACGCAAGATTGATCAATCAAAGATATAGTTCGGAGAAGGATGATTTGATCTTACGATGTCATCGCTTGTTTGATTAAGAAGAGAAGGATTACGGCGAAGTAAACTCTGCAAGACGACGAGATCTCCGGTCTCTGCGCATTCATGAATTGTTTTGGTGATTATGGAAGTATTTCCATCAGACAACAACTTTGATTTCTTGTCCTTAATCCTCATCTTTTTTTTTTATTTTTTATTTTTTTTTTCCGATCTAAATTTTTATCTCTGGATTTGCTACGTTGGCCTATTAATTTACTTGTCTTCTTTTCTTTTTCTGATCAGAGGTGTTATGTAAAACAAATGAAAAAGTCCACTCTGACTTCATTACAGCTAATAACACCAATATTATAGCTACCGTTGACTTCAAATTATTCTTTTGTGCAAGTTGTGTGCTTGGAAACCTTTCAGAAATTGCTCCCCTGTTGACCAATCTTTTTTTTCTATTTCTTTTCTGTTTTTTGAATTAGTCCTTCAATCCAAATTTATCATTAAACTCTTTTTCTTGAAACATTCCGAAATACCATTTTATTTTATTTTCCAGAAAATATTTTCTAATTTAACCTAATGAATAATGGTCAATTATGCAAACACCCCTCGTTACCAAGATTAAATCTTTTAAGATCCAATATTTTTTTTATTTGTGGAGTATTATTTCATATTTAATGATTCATAATTTCACAGCCATGTTCTTTTTCTTTTCCAACTTAAATGATTTTAATCAAGTGTAGGAGAGATTAGACATCAAATAATCCAAGTTGATAGGATGCAGTTCAAACATAATTAAACACAACTGATCTATCATATGTATGAAATTAATGCTACTAACAAATCAAAATAACATTTATATACTAACATTGTTTCTTAAAAGTTCTTCTATGTTTCAAGTATTCAAAAACATTCGACAATTAATATCACAAAGTCACAAACACGATAAGATATATTTACAGGAAACTAGTGCAGATGATTGACTTCGTCGGTCCTCTTGAACCAGAGCTACTCGATAAAGAAGTCGAATAACTGAACAAACTCTTGTTACTCAATAGTTTTGATAATGTTACCTGCTTTTAATTTGAAAAACTCGATTATACCAGATGGAATGAAGTGTCATGTGGAAGAGATCGTACTTCAATGGCTTCGCATGCCAAAGAAAATGTTTCTGAACTTTCCGGACATTGAGTTGCATATCGAGATACTTCTTCTCCGGTATGGAAACGAGTATGGTTTTCAAATTCGGAATGTCTTTCTCCGCAATAATCACCGAAAATGCATCCCAATTCAACACCTCGAAGAACGGCGGTACAAAATTATCGGAAATGATAACCGGCACGCACTCGTAAAAGATGGATTCGACTATTCTCGGGCTGTTGACTTCGTATCCCTTAGGGCAGATGCAGTACTTGCTATTCTTCATTTGGTGGATGTAGTTCATTTTGCTTGCGACACCTGGCGGCATTGGTCCGAGTATTTTCATGCGGGGATCTTTATCTGTCCAATGGTTGAGCAGGATTGGACGAAGATAGCCATGCATGTTTCCGGCGAAGAAGGCGAGTGTGCTTCTTTGTGAAGGCGGCTTTCCTCCGAGATCTCGAAGAGGGTTTCTTGCAGAGCGGACGTATGTTTCGGGGAGAGATACGTCCCTTCCTATTTTGAAACCCCCGGTGACATCAGCATTGCAGAGTGCTTTAATGCAATGTTCCATGTGGTGCCTCGTCTCGTATGGAGCCTGCACACATATACAGTGAATATTGAGAGAGAGAGAGAGAGAGAGAGAGAGAGAGAGAGAGAGAGAGAGAGAGAGAGAGAGAGAGAGAGAGAGAGAGAGAGAGAGAGAGAGAGAAAGGGGTAACATGAGCATTACCCAGTCATGGCAGGCGACGAGAAAATGATCTGCTCCGCCAGTTCGGTTCCAGAAACGATATTTGGATGCAATCTTTTCAGAATAATCCTTCAAATAGTGACGAAGGTTTGTTCGGTTGTGGGAATTACGCACATAGAGTGTGTATTCTAGCATCCTTGAACTGAAAGGCATATAAAAGAGATGAGCCTTTCTTGGATCTTTGACAAGAAAACGTTTATTCCCACCCTCCATAAGTTTCATAAACCATCCCTCGGATGCGTATAATCCTTTTAGTATAGGTTGATGAAAGATAGGCTTTTCACCCTCCTTGTATACGTATACCTTCAGCACCCGTTCCATTAGCTCATAACTCCTGCCAGTTAGATAAGTATAATTAAAGAAATATACAATTAAAAAAAATATATTGCATCCGATCATGGTTCGCCGGAACGGCGTCGGAACGGTCGGAACGGCCGTTCCGGAACGGGAACGGTGCCCTCCGTTCCGGAATCCGTAACCAGAACGGTAGTTGCACCGTGACTCGTCGGAACGCCGAGAAATCGGTGGGATGGGCGAGACGGAGCCACGGAACGGCCCCGACGCGGCCGGAACGGTGCCGGAACAGTGAAAAATAATTTGGAAAGAAAAAAAAAAATTTAACTAAAAAAAATAAGGAAAAAAAACATAAAAGAAAAAATAAACAAATAATATGACGGTGGTGGCCACGTTAGATACTGAAGATTCCCCTGAATCACAGATCTTTGGCCTCACTCTTCAATTATATCCTACACAATTCTAGCTCGGTGTTCTACTTGGTATTAATATTGCTTATATTTTCATAATATTCTTTGTAATATTTATTTTTTAATTTGTAATAATATTTTGCATATTATTGAATTGTAATATTGTTATTAAAAACATAATTGAAGTATATTGTATTTTTTTAACAATTTAATTAAAATGTGTCCGTTCCGGCCGTGACGCAGCCGCGACGTTGCAACGGAACTGGAACGGCAGTGTCCGCGACAATGCACTGTTCTGTTCCGGCGAACCATGCATCCGATACAACAGATGTTAGACAATTCAGAGAGACAACAACATATGACTGACAATGCAGCCTTCTGTTCGGCTATTTAAACAGGAATATGAAGGGTTATAACTAACCTTTTGAACATGGAAATATTTCGAAATAACGGAGCATATAATTCGGGATCATTGTTCAAAATCGGAGGACTTTCGATCTTTAACTTTGCAGTTAAGATTTCCTGGTCACGCTCAGAAGACCATCTTGGTCTCTACAATCAATCAAACAATTAAAAATTTGAATGTTGAATTTAATTTAAATAAAGTGTAAAGACATAACATACCATGGCACGTGAACGAGCACGATTGCGGACTAATATCCGTTCCATCTCATTTACAGGTGTCACCGTTTTAGGTGGCATATCACACCTCATCTTCTTTTTCACAGACGAACCATTGGTCGAATCCGAAAGCTTATTATTTACCATCAAAATATGGCCCTCGGCAGATGAGGTGGTGCTTACTTGAGATTCAATCAACAATGGGGATGAAGTAACGGAACCACCTTTCACGTTTTTATCCTTCATCTCACTAGTTTCAGAATCTAACACAACCCCGGGACTTTCCTTTGCAAGCTGAATAACAGAAATATTTTTCATGATATTATCACCTTGTTCCCCAATTTGTGACAGAGACTCGTGCTGTTGGCTTATCTCAATTTGCATCACGGAACCCTCTTTATCCATGTCGACATTATTCGAATTATTAACTAAGGTTTCATCCTCGACAAAATCGAAATCGTCATCATCATCCATGTCCGGATCAGGATTCATCTTTTCTTGATTGTCTGTTCCCACTGATCCCTTGTCGTCGTCATTTCCAATATCTCTCCCCACAGTGCTCGTCACTCTCCGGACCAATAGAGATTGACTGTCGAGATTTGAGGCAGCAAGTGTACCAAGATTCTCAACAATCGAAATCTTAACAGAAGAATCGTCATCCTCAGCGGTCACAACTACGCTGCTCTTGTCGTCGGGTAACAGAGACAATAGGGCATTTCCGTACGGAAGCATCAAAGACTGACAAAACAAATGAGTCAAACCAACCAAACCCACCAAGAACACCCATTTCCTTTTCTCAAACTGAACTAATTTCTTAATCTTCACACAGTAATCCATATGCACCCCTAATCTTCTATCTGCTCATACAGGAACCCTAATTAAACAAACCCCTTCCAGTTATACTTAATTCGTAAAATTTCAACATTATTTCGCACCTAAAAACGAATTAGAATTTGTCAGCAATACGAGCAGGAAAAATGATGACAATTCAGCTTTCAAAATTAAGGTTGAAAAAAAGCTAATTGAACTTCCAAAATTAAGCTCCAAACAAAAAACATACATAAATTGGAAATGGCAAGGAAATGTGGAAATTCTTACTACTTACTCAGTACAAATATTGGACAAACTGCTCCCTCTGAAGACTTGTTGTACCCAGTAAGTGTACTGTAGCTATTTTGTCGGCGCTGAAAATAATGGTAGGAGATGATATAACTTCAGCTCCTAATTTCCCACTACTGTATTTTTAATTCGGTAATGATGTAATAGCTAATTAACTAACTGGCATAATCAACACAAAGATGCTGACATGATTGACTGGAAGTATTAACTATTATGTAATAAAAGTGGGCATTTCATTTCACAAGAACATTAAAACTTTTTGTTTCCACCACCCAGAACTGTTACCCGAACCGTATTTTAAGGACTGGTTATGATGATCTAAATTATTGTTATTTGAAGATAAATATTAGTATCCAACCCTTATACTATAATAATTTAAGAGCACCTCCAATGGTAGGTATTAAAATGAGACATCTAAACTCTTAATTGATGCTTGAAATAATACTTTGGTACTTCGGAAAAATTTATATGCTCCAACCTGTAGGAATCAAATAAATTATTTTAATTTTAAAAATGTATTAAACATAAATTAATAAATATATTTGGTCCATATTCCATAGGAATTTGTTAAAAAATTTATTATTTTTACGTTGAAATTGCAGTTCCTAATTTCTAGGAATATTTGATACTTGGTTTTTTTGGGTGCATTTTTGCACCTCTTGGAAATGAAGTATCAAAAAAACTACCCCTTCGATGCTTCCATTGGAGAGAAAATTTTGAGTTTTGGGAATCAAAATGGAAGTTTTATCATTTAATACTCCATTTGATTCCCCCATTGGAGTTGCTCTAACAATTAATAAATTAATACCCGATAAATTAATAATCTCGATTAAATAATAAATTTTTCCAGTCCCAACTCGGAAACAACGTGCTAAATTTATAAGATAATACACATTCGAAAATTTTAAGAAGCCCCATATAATATATAAATTAATAATGCATAAAAATAATTCTTAAATTACATGTACAATACATATTTTATAGATCTATTAAGGCTTGATACAATATAATTTAATTCTCGCTTATTTCTTGTTGAAGTTCACATTACCATCAATCTCATCCTTCACTTTTCTTACATGGTTGGAACTTTCGGTATATAGTTTTCGCATAACTCAACATAAATTGTTCTATACCGTTACTGCTTTAAGAGCTTCCGTTCGTAAAACGGCTTCTATAGTGCATTCAACAAATGGTACGATGAATAATATACACGTATTTTTTTTAAATAATGTGTTTATTGAAAATACTAATAAAAGTAATTTCATAAATTAATACGTTATTAATTAGGGGTAATGACAAATAGACCCATGACAAGGGCACTTAATTAAAAGAGAGACATCCAACTTTTCTGTTTTTCAAATAAATCCAGCCCATTCAAACTTATTTGCAAATATGGAAAATCCTTTTATATATACCAAAATTACCCCCAATTCATTGAAACCCAATTCAACTCCAATTTCATGATTTACACCACAATTTTGCCCAATTTCATCAATTAACCAATTTTAACCCTAATTTCAATTTTGACCCCAATTTTAACCCTAATTCTTATCAATTCCACCCATTATGCTCTAACTTCCTTAATATTACACATTGACCCCGGATTTAAACAAATATCTCACATTAACCCCCAATTTTTTTTTATTTTTTTCAGAAAATATTTTTTTTTTTTGAAATGTTTTTTTTTCCGGCCAGATTCCGGCGATGACCGCCGGAGATCGCCGGTCTCCGGCGTTGACTTTTTTTTTTTTATAATTTTGTTTTTTCTTAATTTTTTTTAATTAATATTACTGTCTTGGCTGCTAAATTACTGTCTCCGGCAGTTATTTAACTGTCGGAGACAGTAATTTAGCTGTTAATTGACTTTTTTTTTCTTCAAAAATATTTTAATTAATATTACTGTATTCGTTGCTAAATTACTGTCTCCAGCAGTTATTTAACTGTTTGAGACAGTGATTTAACTGTTAATTGACTTTTTTAATTTAAAAAAAATATATTTAATTAATATTACTGTATTCGTTTGCTAAATTACTGTCTCCAGCAGTTATTTAACTGTCGGAGACAGAAATTTAACTGTTAATTGACTTTTTTTTTTTTTTTAATTAATAGTACTGCCTTATATGCTAAATTACTGTATTCAACAGTAATTTAACTGTCTTAGACAATAATATTAATAATATTACTGTTCGGAAAAATAATATTCATAATATTACTGTCCCAAACAGTAATATTACTGTCTGAGACAGTAATTTAGTAGCTGAAACAATAATATTAATTAAAATATTTTTTTCTTCTAAGAAAAAATAAAAAAGTCAACGCCGGAGACCGGCGGTCAACGGTGGTTGACCGACCGGAAAAAATTTCAGGAAAAAAAATAGTTTTAAAAAAAAAAAAAAAAATCAGCGCCGGAATCTGGCCAGAAAAAAAATATTTCAGAAAAAAAATTATTTTCTGAAAAAAAAAGTTTTGGGGGTTAATGTGATATATTTGTTAAAATCCGGGGTCAATGTGTAATATTAAGGAAGTTAGAGCATAATGGGTGGAATTGATAAGAATTATATTATTGAGGGTATTTTAGACTAAAGACATGAGGATGGGCTTAATTGAGAGACTTTTTTTTTGTGGACCAAAATGCATTTAAGTCCCATGTGATAGGCAACCAACTCTCATTAGGAGAGTTGGTACCTAGCCTTACCAATAGGGTAAAAGGTCTAGGGTTCGAGTCCCCCCTCCCCTACTTCCCCTTGTAATGACTTGAATTACTCAAAAAAAAAAAAAAAAAAAAATAATTGAAGGGTTTTAAAAAGAAAAAAAAAAGTCCCATGTGATGGGCTTTTTTGCCATTCGCCATATTAATTAATGTATAAATTAATAATTATTAATTTATGAATAAGTTAATATTTCACTAAATTAATGAAATTTTGATAGTCCCAACTGTATTAAATTATAGAGGTTTAATTGTACAACACATCTATCTATTTTTTTTTCCTTTTTTTTTTTTTGTGTGTGTGAAATGAAGTGCACAACATTGACACTTAATTAAAATAAGAATATTTTTTTTGTCTTGCAAATATTTCCTCTCATTCAAACTTATTTACTAATAAGGAAAATTGTTTCATATATACTAAAATTACCTCTAATTTCTTGAAACCCTTATTCAACCCTAATTTCCTTATTTGTCACCAATTAACCAATTGTGGCCTCAATTTTGACCTTCACCGTCAACCGGTCCCCGTTAAACGCAGGTCTCATACAATCGTGGAAGAATTTCTATCTGAAACGCCGCTTTCCTGCTCATACAATCGTGGAAGAATTTCTAAGAATTATAATTTCCATTACGATGAAAACGGTAATCTACAATCAAGGAGCGGGATTCGTGGATTTGTTTAAATTTGATGTATTGATATATATAAAAAATATATTGCTTATCTTTGATTTTCAATCATAAACATACATTACTTTTAAGAAAGGGTATAATGGTGATACTTAATTAATTTTTATTAATAAAAGCAGTTTTGAATTTATCTTAAAAATGTAAAATAAATTTAGACCCATTGTAACTGCACTTGTGTGATGGGTGGTTTTGTCAAAATTATCCTATATTTTAATCATTGCAGCAATTATTTTAATATTTCAGTGAGTGAGTAACATACATCAAATCAAATACTGCAATTTTTGCTTGACCTATTTTTTTTTTTTAAATTAAACCATTTTTGCATTGTTTAAGGATGAACCAAGATTGCCCGCTTGGGTATAACTCAACTGGTTCTGAAGGTGATAAGTTGGTATAAGATCCTAGGATCGAATCCTGGCAGTCCCAGTGTGGGAATTTCAACTCCAATAATGGTTGGTTCCTTGGGGAACCAGATCCGGGTCCGCTACTTAACGGGCTGTTGAGTCACCATGATTTGCATTCCTCCATCGAATACTTGTCGAACCAAGCGATGGAGGCCCTGTGAGCGAGGGATTTCGCCTTTTCGTACAGGGATGAACCAATATTTTTCAATTGGGGCTGAAAATTCTAAACAAACGGTGAACTTGAGGTTAAGGGGCAGTGCCGATGAAAAATCACTTGTAAGGATAGTCACGAAAACGAAAAAAAAAAAAAAAGCCAATAAATCCACAAGTAAAAAAGGAACCAACAAAATCGTTGACCGCTAGTCTCCTGCATCGCCTTTGAGTCACCATGATTTGTATTCCTCCAGCAATTACTTGTCGAACGAAGGGATGGGGCCCTGGGGGCGAGGGATTTCTCCTTTTGGTACAAGGATGAACCAATAGTTTTCAATTGGGGGCCGAAAATCCTAAACAAATAGGTGAACTTGAAGTACAGGGCAGTGCCGATGAAAAATCACTTGTAAGGATATTTACGAAAACGAAAAAAAAGCCAATGAATCCACAAGTAAAAAATGAACCAACAAAATCATTGACCGCCAGTCTCCTGCGTTGACTTTTTTTTTATTTTTTTTATTTAACATCTTTTTGCCCCGTTTCAAAATCAGTATTGATGTGATTGATAATCATATTATCTACATTACTGTTTATCACAGTAGTATTAATTATACTATAGTTTAACACATTAATATTGTTGTATTAATCTCTTGCACAATAATATTAACACAACAAAAATTACTATTATTGTGTAATAGAATAATATTAATATGTTGACCGTTCAACAAAGGCAAACATAATAAAACACCAAATGAATTAATATTATTGTGGTTGACAGAAATATTATTGTCATCCACAATAATATTACTATAACAACAGTAATAT
The DNA here is from genome assembly GCF_056151865.1 of Erythranthe guttata. Taxonomy (NCBI): domain Eukaryota; kingdom Viridiplantae; phylum Streptophyta; class Magnoliopsida; order Lamiales; family Phrymaceae; genus Erythranthe; species Erythranthe guttata. The sequence goes on along the minus strand of NC_142542.1, from coordinate 8,442,671 downwards.
TACCGTCAACCACAATTATATTATTGTGTTTACAGTAATATTACAATAGAAGACGGTAAATATTATTACATTAATCGGTCAACAGATCAAGCAAAACAAAAAAGCTAATAATATAATAATAATATTAATGTGGCTGACAGTGATATTATTGTGTTTACAGTAAATTTATCGTCAACGGCAGTAATGTAATTATGTTCGCCGTACATGTACGTAATTGTACTTTCGTTGGCCGCACATGTACGTAACTATCGTGGCAGTACATTTACTGTCAATCACAACAATATTATTATTTTTTGGTTTTTAATTTGTTTGATTTGTTGACAAGTCAACATAATTACATTACTGTCGTTGACGATAAATTTACTGTAAACACAATAATATCACCGTCAACCACATTAATATTATTATTATTTTTTTAGCTTTTTTGTTTTGCTTGATCTAACGAAATAATATTAACGTCTTCTATTGTAATATTACTGTAAACACAATAATATAATTGTGGTAGACGGTAATATTACTGTTGTTATAGTAATATTATTGTGTTTACAGTAAATTTATCGTCAACGACAGTGATATTATTGTGGTTGACAGTGATATTATTGTGTTTACAGTAAATTTATCATCAACGACATTAATGTCATTACGTTGACTTGTCAACAAATCAAACAAATTAAAAAATCAAAAAATAATAATATTGTTGTGATTGACAGTAAATGTACTGCCACGATAGTTACGTACATGTACGGCCAACGAAAGTACAATTACGTACATGTACGCCCAATGAAAGTACAATTATGTACATGTACTTCCAACGATAGTACAATTACTGTCAGCAACATGATAACTATTGTTAGTGACAATACAATTAAGGATAACGTTCAACGGCAGGCGTAAAAAAATTGATTAAAATTTTAGGGGAAAAAAAAAGTCAACGCCGAAAACCGACTGCAAAAAAATATTCAGAAAAAAAAAGTCAAATCAAATTTTTGTGGTCAAAATTGATTAAATTGAAATTAAATTAGAGTTACAATTATGAATTGGATTTAAAGAGTTGAGATAATTTTATCATATACATTAATTTTAGTGGTTATTTATAATACATATTAAAAGGTAGGACTTATTGGTGAAAGAGATATAAACTCCGAACCTAAAACATAATAAAGATGGTTGGTCAACAATTATATATAAAAACCCATAATTTGAAAGTGCAACGTGTACCATCTAAACCCACCGCTATCTTCTGGGGTCCTTTTTTCAAACCATCTGGGGTCCATCTAAACCCATCGAAAGCAAATCAATTGACCCCTGTTATCTGGGGTCCTTTTTTCAACCATCTGCTGCTGCTGACTATCCAAACGCTGCATCACCATACAGACACGTGTCCCTTATTACCTCACACACTGCAATACTGCTGTCTCGAGTTTACCATTTACACGATCACTACTACTACTACTTTCCAGGCTTATTAAATTTTTTATGCACTTTCTTCGCCACTTATTTTACAGTTACTGCTGCTCTTTTATTTTTCTTCTTTTGTTTAATAAAAGTAGTGTTTATTTTTCGTAAATTAAGTGATTTAATATTGGAGGGCTTTGTGAAGTGGATAAAGTTGTGGAATTCTGAAATGGGGACATTGTTGCAGGTATTGCGGAAAGATAAACTATATAGCAAACGGAAATGTCTAGATTTCTCTTGCTGACTTATTTATTATTTTTTTTATAAATACTTCATTTAACAGGCAGGCAGCAACCGGGTCCTGCAGATTTGGGGCTAACCTTCCATTTTTAGAGCATTTCTCCAGAGTTTCAGTAAGCAGTAAGCACCTCTCTCTCTCTCTCTCTCTCTCTCTCTCTCTCTCTCTCTCTCTCTCTCTCTCTCTCCCTCCCTCCCTCTCTGTCTCTCTTTTTATTTTTTTCTTTAAATTTAATATTGGCCCTATTATTTCAGGGATGTAAAAATGGTGAAGCGGATATCATATATGTAGGATGTGTTGTGTCACCCCTTCATAGGTGAGAACTAAACCATGACGAAATATTCAAATATTGTTGTTTTTCAATGATTAATTGTTTTAATAGTCCCTGTTTTTAGCCTAATCTAATCTCCGGATTCATGTGTATCATTCCAGAAGCATTTTCGAATCTTGTCACATGTGTTCTATAATCATTTGAATAAAACTCGAACGCAGTTCTCTGTTCTATTATATCTTGTCTACACTAGTTTCTTGCGTGTCGGAATCATGAACTTGCAAGACAAATAATAATTTTTATTGGAGATATTAATATTAAATGATAACAGCTTAAGCTTTTAGTTGAGATAGTCATTCAACATGGTATCAGAGCCAGGCTAAATGAAAAGGTCTTGAGTTTGAATGCCAATGAAAAGGTCCTGAGTTCGAATCCTACAGCCACCCATTTCAAATATTTCGAGTGCAAGGCAGCTTTAAGCTTTGGTTGAGATGGTAATTCAACAATCTTTATGCAAGTTATTGTTGTTTCTATACAGATGGATGATATCTTTTCTCGCATGTTAGCACTAACTTCATCTATAGCCAATCGCCTCATCCAATTTATCGGTAAGTTCTAAGTTCTACTCTTTTTGTTTGTGGATGCTGTTGGATACCTTCTGACCATTGGATTTGCAATGTTTTAACTTTTGTTCTTTTTATATTGCA